>NC_065435.1:27910946-28210946 GCF_024364675.1 Aethina tumida
ATGTAAGTATAATTTTCATCTGTATTCAAGATTTTTATAATTAATGACATATTTTATGTTAAAACACACAATTAAATTATTTAAATTAAATGAAAAACAAATAAAATTGGTATATATAATAAAATTAATATTTAATATTAATTTTATATATCTTTTTTAAAGTATTTCGACGATTCGTTGGGCACGAGGAGTTACGTTCACATGGAAAGGCTGATTACCATCATATAAATGAAGATGAAATGAGCCACGACACAACCTGACGACATCGGCAAATATTTTCTCTGAGGCTATGAAATATGAAAAAAAATCCAAGAAATCCGAAAAAAGTACAAGAAAAAATCACAATAAAGAAGAAAACATCATTACCAAGAAACCGTATTCAAAAGTTCTACCAAAAAGGCTGAGGACTGGAATGTTCCCGTTTGAGTTCCACATTTCTATCTCTGTATATAGCAAGTACTTTCATTTTATGGAAATGTTTCCATAGTGTGGATCTAGGTTTCAACTCATCTATCATCTGAGAATGAAGCTTGTTTATAGCAATTATAATTTTAGATTAGTGCCGAAGTAATTTTTCCTTAAATTTTAATCTGTACTGTAATCACTAAATGTGTTTCCTAAAAAAATATGTTGCATATAACTTTTAAGTACCTCCACTGAATAGTTGAAGGTTAAAAAAATCGACAATGGGTCGAAACCATTTGTTAACAACCAAACTTATATTAAATTAATCACATAACTTAAAGGTACACAAAGTAGTTTTATTTGGAAAGTTATATTATATATAAATATTTGGGAATCACATTTATGGTCATTTAGTGTAGGTTGAAATATAAGGATGAATTTGATTCGGAACAGTTCTACCATTTAGTATAACTCATCTCATCTCGATATTTCTTTGCTCTGTCAATTTGTTGACTCTGTGGATTCAAACGAATAGAATTATACCAAAAAATATAACTGAACCACAACTTGATGTAATATTAATAAAATGCAAGATCAAATCAAATTTACTTGAAAGACGACATCCCTCACCTCTCTTAGCAACAAAGTATATATCGGCATTTAAGTATAAAGTTAACAATGTTAACAAAAGCAATTTCTATTCACATGTTAATTATCTGCAGAATCACAGACAGTATTTCTTTGATTCAAAATAAATGTCGACGAGAGATCTGCAACTGATTTGATTTCAGTGACTCGTAATCGAAACCTTCAGAGAGTAGGTGGCTATTATTGTAAATGTTTAATTATTTCACCTTTTTAAATCAAAAGTTAATTCACGTAGTTGATTCTTTAAGCAAGAATTAGTGAGCGACAAATTTCAGCTAGGTACTGAATTTTTTCTATCACGTTTGGTTGGATTATTACCCTCAAATAACACTAAGATACCAATCTTTCCAAATTTGCTAATTTTATGTCAAAATTTAATTAGATTCCTCATCTCTAGATGACAACTTCAAATAATGTCAACACATTTTATTTACAAAATCATGAAAAAGTGATTTCCACTTTACAATTTTCTGATTTACAATCTTTGTTCAGATGAAATTTATAATTAATAGCTGTATCATTTGTAATTTTGTTGAAATTTTCATCTACGTTTGTGCATATATATTTTAAGTGTCTCCACGTTTTCTTGAGAGCTGACAAATTGGACAACTTGGCCTTAGTTGCTGATTTATAATCGCGATTATAGGAACCTGGGATCCTATTAAGTAGTATTTTTCTAAAAAATCTTTATAAACATTCAAGAGGTGAAACACAATTTACTTTACCTACATGCTCCATACTTGCTTTAAAATAAAGTTCAAATCGTGGTGGTGAATCAAAACTTGAAGATTGTGATGCACAATATAAATTGAACTTTGCGAATGTTATTTGATGGGATAAGAACCCTTTAGAAGATAAATAAAAGTTGCTCAAGTTTTTTGTGCTCTTCGCAATAACTAAATGAACAAGTTTAGAAGGTAAATTTACCAAAGAATAGTTTTGTACATAATCTGGGTTCATTAGCAACGAAGGCAGTTTGTTTATCAAACAAAAGAAACACATTCAATATTCATACATTCTTCCTTTCTATTTACCTGGAAGAATATCATCATCTAACACATGTCTGATCGGTATTCCAAATAAATGCTTTTCTAAGAAAATTGTGTCTCAATTCTTGACTCTGTTATAGCGTAAGCTTTATTTTCAATTATAAGATGTTTTTTCGCATTGTAAATTAAATTGTATCAGAAGAATGTTTCTCTGTTAACTGTCACAGGAGGATAGCTCCTCCATTATTATTATAGAATCCTGTGTTCAGAATATCTCGACAATTTAGAATATCATCTTTCTATATTTGGTATCGCCAATATAAAATCGACCAACAAGCAAAATGAAATAACTGAAATATCAGTTGTCATTGAGTTGTCAAAACAAACGTACAGGTCCAGAGTTCTCTTTTTTTTTTATTGGGTCAAATAGGGGAAAATATACAAGACGCATTCTGTTGGATGTCGAAAGCAGTGTCGGACTAACCGACTAAAAACCCCTCTCCGGGCATCGATCCGAAGATCATGGCCTAAGAGTATAACCATAAAGGTTTAGGAAAATAGGGAGAAGGAAAAAATTAAAGAGGTTTGCAGCTAACCGCCACATACTAAAGAAAAGATGTCCCAAAGAGACGCAGAGGTCTAGACAGCCAAGAGACAAGGTCTCTTGCATCTGTCAGATTCACAGGGTTGGATGTCATGCAAGCATGCAATCTCCGGATTAGAGTGTTGAAAGATAGATCTCCGGAGATTGAGGGCATGTTTGCGCCGCAGCTCCAAAAGAGAGGAAATGTTGTATTCGAAACAGACTTGTCTGTTACGAATATAGTATGGGACACCAAGGGCCGACCTCACTAGTCACATGTAGGTCCCTTGCAGGGACCTAATGAGCCAAGGGGCGGCGGTGCCCCATATAGGAAAAGCATAAGTGAAAAGAGAGTGGACTGTCGCGTTAAAAACACGCAGCTTAACTAAAGAGGAAAGACGTTTAGAAAGGAAGAAAGATTTCAAAGCAACAAAGGCTGCTAGAGCTTTCCACTTTACCAAAGCGACCTGGCGAGAGAAACTGTGTTTCTTGTCAAGTATGACACCCAGGTACTTGGCGCTGGGACTCCACTCAACTTGGTGATCATTGATAAGGAATTTAGGTGGCAACCTTCGTCGATTTGAGAAGAAGATAGCTTCGGATTTAGAACGATTGATCTCCAATCTCCATCGAGAGTACCAACAGAGCAGTTTAGGCAGGAAGTTCCTAATATGGATCTCCGCATAAACTGTACATCTGTGGGAGCTAATTAAAGCAACGTCATCGGCATACATTGCTATAGTAACTCTAGGACAAGATGGTATGTCGCTACAATAGAGATTGAAGAGAGTAGGAGATAGTTTGGAGCCTTGCGGGACACCAGCGGTAATAGTTCTCGAAGAAGAGAACTCGCTTCCAACCCTGGAACGAAAGGAGCGGTTGGAAAGGAAAGAGCGGATAGTGCCGATCAGATAAGAAGGAAAATTTAACGAAGCCAGTTTGTGTATTAGATCAGCGTGCCAAACCCTGTCAAATGCCTGCTTGACATCAAGGAGCAACATGGTACCATGCTGCCCCTTGTTACGCCTTCCAGCCATGTCCTCGGTCACTCGCAAAATCTGATGACCGGTACCATGGCCTCGACGAAATCCAAACTGAGCGTTCGGCAGGATGTGCTGGTCAGCCATAAATTCCTCAAGCCGAGTCCGAATAACCTGCTCCGCCACCTTGCTTAGCGAAGAAAGGAGGCTAATGGGACGATAACTGCTAGCAAGGTGGGCAGGTTTGTTGGGTTTTAAAATGGACACTACCGTCGCCACCTTCCATGCCGACGGGAAGTAGTGGAGACGGAGCATCGCATTTATAATGTTAGTAAGCATTACCACCTGAATGGTAGCAAGCTTCTTAAGGGCCACGTTGGGGATGGTGTCTGGGCCGGGACTTTTCCGGTTATTGAGGGCTTTAAGGATACCTCTGACTTCGCTGGGAGAAGTAGGAAGAATGTCACTATCAGGTTTTGGGAAAGTCATAGAGTCCACCTGACGGCTGATGGAGTTGTGCTCTACAACAAACCCAGGAAGACTGGCGTTTGGAGAGCATTGCCGCTCACCTCCGCTTTATCCTTGTCCAGGACGACTTTGATGCCATTATGAACAAGGTGCGGATAGCGCATACGCCTCCCTCGGATAGACCTTATGACTTTCCAGGTCCGACGAGGATGGAGTTCGGCCTCTGCTATGAACTCCTGGAACGAGGAGCTCCGGAGTTCAAGCAGGCAGGCCCGGACCTCACGGCTCAGGGCGTTGTACCGGGCCTTGATGAAGGGGTCCCGAGTACGCTGCCAAAGTTTCCTGCTACGGTTTTTCTTCCTGATGAGGGTGACAACCTCGCCAGGAAGACTATGCTGCTTGCAGATGTTAGGGCAAGCATGCGTCGACCGTTCTAAGGCTGTCAGGATGTCATTTGACAGCCTATCCACTTCACCGTCTATATCCCTTTCAGAGTTCAAAATCCTGCACCGCAAATCGGTGGTTTCCATTAAATAACGGAATTGCAACCAGTTGGTTTTCCTCTTACGAGGCTCCCACTGGCAACAATTCTCGTTAAGTGCCAGGGAGATCGGGTTGTGGTCCGAAGACAACACCTGGTGGTTAATGACCTCCGGCACCTCTGTGATGTTTTTGCAGAGGAAAATGGAAAGGATATCAGATCGGCATGAAGGACTATCAGGGAAGTGGTTTGGCGTCTCGGTGGTTTCCACCGAGAACCGGTAGTCCAGTGACGCCCGCAGCAGGAAACCGCCGTTGGTGTTAGATTTTACACAACCCCACGCTGTGTGCTTACTGTTGAAGTCCCCAGCAATGACTGTACGACAGTTGGTATGCAGGATGGACGGGAGATTGAGTCAGGAAACTCTCTCAGTCGGTCGAACATAAGCCGAGACTAAGCGGACCACTTTCTAGGGCGAGTTCGACTCCAATCGACTCGCCCAGAAAGAGGGACGTATCGATCCTCTGGTGTCTGATGGAGTTCCGGATCAGAATGCCAACCCCTCCACCAGCCCGGAGGATAGAGTATCCTGGGATAAAGAATCCCATGTCCGGTTTTAGGAATGTTTCTTGCAGACAAACGACATCGGCTTCAGAGTCTCTCAAAAACTTATTCTCCTGTTTTAAGAAATTGTTAGTAAATAATTTCATTATTTATTCCATATGGTATTAGTCAAGCCTTAACCATTATGTTAAACCCTACACATTTTCCATTTAAAATCAATCCATTGATGTTAATCATCAAATTTGACTCTTTTAAGAAATTATGTGTTATGAATTACATCTGAAATAAATTGATGGCGTGTATGTAGTTGTTGAGTTTTTGAATGATGAGATACCTAGTGTTCTCAAGTTTTACTGCATCTCTTGAATGTTGAAATTGTTAATATTTCAAATTAAGTTGTAGGAATAATTGTAAATAACAGTTACTAATTTACAATAAGTGTTGTATTGTTTTTTAAATTTGAATTCCCTTAGGTACATAATTTATTGCAGTTAATCAATCATATTGGAACAGTTACACTAATAACAAAATATATCTATTTTAGAGCTCTGATTTCAAATAGTGTTAATTAGTCATGAAATTCTCGAAAATCAAGTCACATGAAAAATTCCCGCGGGCTTTAATTTTGCTGAATCAAAATATTACCAATCATATTAAAATTCATTTAAGTAAAGTTAGGCATATGATATATTATCAAGACACCAAGATGTCTTAAAAACTGTAAAAAAGAATTCCGATTTGTATATATATCAAAAGTAAATCAAAGTTATACAATATTACATAGTACAGAGAGTATTTAGTGTACAATATCGTGTTATATATACCGCCCCTTTGGTTGACTGAATCAATGCACTACGACGCCGTATAATCAAATTGAGTCATCCTTAATTAAAAATCGCTCCGTTATTTTCCTTCTTTCAAAAAAACCTTTGGTCACTGTGTTTTTCAGTCTCTTCCACAATATGATTTATTTAATCAATTTTTGAAAATAATTTTTGCAATACCCTCAAAAATTATTTCTTTTTACAGATGGCAAATTTAAATAAAGCATCCTAAGAACTCCATCTACATCCCAACGCATATGGAGAGTTACTACCACGATTTTAACATATTTTTAAAGCAAGGATGGAGCATATAGGTAAAGCAAGTAAATTGTGTCTCACTTCTTGAATGTCTATAGGAGCATAAACTTTCTTTTCAATTATGATATTATAATTATTATTATTACAGATATTTTAGAAGAATACTGCTTAATAGGATACAAGGGTCCGCGATGTTTGGTAGTATAAAATACCTTCATTCTATGATCAGTATCGCGAATAAGCAGAACGAAAATACTCCATCTTTAGTTCTCGATGTTGTTAGTGTGTTGTCAAAACACGCATACTGTCAAGAAAATATGGAGACACCAAAAATATATATGCACCAAAGTAGATGAAAATTTTAGCAGAACTGCAAATGATAAAGCCATTAATTATAAGTTTCAACCGAACAAAGATTGCAAATCAATTTTTACGCAGAAAATTGTAAAATAGAAATTACTATTTTACGATTTGGTTTATAAGTTGTGTTGATATTATTTGAATTTGTCATCCAGACATGAGGAATCTAAATAATTTGCGATATAAAATTATCAAATATGGAAAGATTAGTATATCATTTGAGGGTGATAACCAATGTTGAAAAAGAAAATTTCAATGTTGAAATATGTCGCTCAGTTATTCAAGCTGAGAGAATCACCTACGTGAATTTACTGTTGATTTAAAAAGGTGAAATATTTAAACAGTTACAAAAATAGCAACTTACTGTCTGAAGGTTTAGATTACGTGTCCTGAAAGTCACTGAAATCAAATCAGTTGCAAATCTCTCGTCTACATTTATTTCAAGTTTCAATAGCAACCAATTGTTTGTCAAAAAAAAAACATTTATGTTGCTAAGATTACGTTCCCTTATGACATATGTCAGAAGTATTTAATTTAGAAAAAAAGTTGTCTTCTCCCAAGCAAAACTTGATTTGATTCTTATATTGTATTTCACCAAATTGTGGTTCAGTTATATCTTTTCTTATAATTCTCATTCTAATTGTCAGCAAATTGACAGAGCAAAGGAATATCGTGATGATTTTTCGATTTGTTATAATATTGTTGATGGTAGAACAGATTCGAATCAATCTCATCCTTATATTTCAACCTACACTGGAAGACTATAAATGAGATTCACAAATAATTAAATATAACTTAACTTTACAAATAAAATTACTTAGTTTAACTTAAGTCGACAATTTAGTTTGGTGTTATAAAATGGTTTCGACACATTGTCGATTTTTTCAACCTCCAATTATTCAGTAGAAAGATTTACAGCTATATACGACATAATTATTTATGATATAAACATAATTATTTAGGAAACGCATTTACCGTCATAAAGTACAGATTACAATAGGAAAAATTTCTTCGCCACAATTATAAAATTATAATTATTATAAACATGCTTAATTCTCAAAATGAAAGTACCTGCTTTATACACAGACAGATATGTGGAACTCCAAAGGGAACATTCCAGTCCTCAGCCTTTTTGGTAGAACTTTTGGTAATGCTGTTTTCTTCTTTATTGGGATTTTTTCTTGTACTTTTTTTGATTTCTTGGATTTTTTTTTCATATTTCCCGATATCGTGTGGCTTTGTCATAGCTCATTTCATCTTCATTTATATGATAGTAATCAGTCTGTCAATGTGTAACTAATTCCTGATGTCCAACGAATCGTCGAAATAGTTTATTTGTTTTCTATTTAAATTAAATAATTTAATTGTGTGTGTTTTAGCATAAAATATGTCATTAATTATAAAAATCTTGAATACAGATGAAAATTATACGTACAATTAAATCCAATTCTTGGACCACTAGAATCTTTCCACCATTTGCCTTTTACATAGTACTTTCAGATTTCAATCTTAATTTATTGAATTTATTCTGAAAACAAATTATGTATGAACTGATTAAAGTTTGGTGGTAACCAAATAAAGAAATCTTTTTGTGCTACTTGATTTTATGAAAAATATTTAAATTTGTTTATGACAACGAAATTCAAATATCTGCAAAGGAATAACGAATTGTTAATGTCATAAGCCCTTTATAGAACAACTTAAGAAACATAGTTCTTAAATATTTTTACAGGTAGATCAAGTTGGAACATATTTTATAAAATTTCATAAGATTTGTGCTCACAATCATTAACATCCATATTGCTAAAAAGTAAATCCCAATCAACCAATGATAAGTGATAGTTTAATGAGTAAACCTCAGAACTCATGAAAACACTATACTCATCATTAGTCCAATTCACTCGGGGCAGGTTTCAATCTCCAGTTACTAAAAATATATCCACTGATGCACAATGATTGGAATAAAAATCAGAACCAGATGCTGGTAAACTGTTCCAATTATTCACTTTTGGCTTTTGACCTTAATGGATATAAAGACTTCCAGTACTTTCATGTCTTTTCGGTGAGCACAGGGGTGCGTCATCATCAGACGATTTCGACATCACCTTTATAGGCGTGACCCACTTCGTGGAAAACTTTTGCGTTTCGGAGGTGTGGAGTGGCTAGTTGGGAGAAAGGATTGGTGTTAGAAGTAGGAGTATTTCCAGGATTTACCGAAGGTGTCTGCAGTTTAGCAGACAGCTTACTGCATTACATACTTTCATTCGTTGTAGTTCACCCTCTAGTTCCGATATTTTAATCTTAAGGCCTCTTGAAGCGCCGGCAGACTTTTGGGTTTTATTGAGATTTTCACTTGGCTTGTCTTTTCTCCTCAAACTACACATAGTTTATTGATTTAGTAACTGATAACTGATGATATATATATATATATATATATATATATATATATATATATATATATATATATATATGTATATATGCACCCCACCAGTTTTGTCCTTCAGACACGGCGCCCAAGTCGTGCCGGTTCGAATATCCGTACCGATACGACGATCCCCGACTGAGACCGTCCCGATTCACATCCGGGACAATTCAGTAAGTTTTCTTTTGTTTTTTAAATTTTATATAAATGTCCTTAGATACATACTTTATTGTCACTCATGGTTAATCATAATAAAATCTATAAATAAATAAAAATTTATCTGAGTTTGAATCCGAATATAAACGCACACTGGTAAAAAGTAATATTTTTCAAGGAAATAAATAATACACGTTAGGGCAAATTTTAATATTGATAAGATTTAGATGATTGAGATAATGTTAGAAATTGTTCAGTGTTCAAATTTATGTATATTGAATTGAATTAAAGCAAAAAGATCAATACACTAACATTTAGAAAAAAGGCTTCATAGAAAAGAAACACTTAAATTAGTTTGGCAAAATTCTGAAGACTGATATGGAATACGGTTCGTATTCTTTGACAACTCATTGACAATCTTAACAACTGATCTTTGTGTAATTTTGTTTTGTTCGGTATCCGATCCCATAATGCTCTTTGGCGAATTACGGAAAGAGGTTATTACAATCTGCCAAAATGTGCGGAATGTGGATCGTATAAATAATACTGATGCGAACTAAATATAATAATATGCTTTCCTTAGTTAACTTAATGCTGTCTTGTTAACCCTAATTAGTTTACTTGAAGCATTCTTCTAAAAAAAATCTAATTTACAGCGCAATGTAGCTTACACTATTATAAAGAATGAAAAATTTTGACACTACTTAAAACAAATAATGTTCCATCTCCTCTTGGGAAGCCAATTGTAACTGATGCGATGAGCTGGTAGGAGTGTACTAAAACTACACATAAACTGTTAAAATTGTAATTTGAATTGTGCGCCTATGGACAGTTAAGTTGTAATTTTAACACTAAATTCTTAAATATAAATTTTTCTTGAGAAATAATAAATTCTTTTAAGCCCAGAAAGGCTTATTTACTGAGAAAAGTAATAAAGTTAACCTAAAACGTCAATACGACATTTGAAAGGTGATTTCTCGTAACATCTGGAATAAGGGTTCTTAAATTGTCAGCAAACAATCAATTGGCATTAATTGAAAAGTTAACCGGCCGAGATAATTACGTAACCTAGCGATTTGCTGTAAATAAACATCTACAGTAATACATATTTCGAATATGGTTTAATTGGACATTGGATGTTTTGTTTATATTGTAACGTCTGGCATATGTCACAAAGAAACGTAATCTTAGCAACATAAATGTTATTTTCTTTTATTTGATAAACAAAATTCTTTCGTTGCTACTGAAACTTGAAAGTTCGTGATATCCATGATTTTTCAGGACTCGTAATCGAAACCTTCAAACAAAAAGTTGCCATTATTGTAATTGTTTAAATATTTCACTTTTTTAAATCAACAGTAAATTATCGTGGTTGATTCTTTCAGCTTGAATTAGTGAGCGACAATTTTTCTCTTTCACTTTTGGTTGGGTTATCACTCTCCCACAACACTAAGATACCAATGTTTCCATATTTGCTAATTTTATAAAGAAAATTATTTAGATTCCTCATGTTTGGATGACAAGTTCAAATAATGTCAACACAACTTTTAAACCAAATCATAAAATATTGATTTCTATTCTACAATTTTCCGCGTAAAGATTTGCAATCTTTTTACAGTAGAAATTTATAAGTGATAGCATTTTTTGTTGGTTTGTTACATATATATTTTTAGTGTCTCCACGTTTTCTTGAGTGTTCCTAACGAGTACGCACGTTTTGACAACTCTCTGACAACTTAGTCAACTAATGTTGGAATATTTTCGTTCTGGTTAATTGCTGATCTTATAATCGCGATACCGATTATAAAAAGAGGTTATTTTATACGACAAAGCATCGCAGAGCCTGGGATCCTATTAACCAGTATTTTTCTAAATATCCACTTTATAGTGCAACAAGGGCAACATAATTAAAAGGAACGCGTACACTATTATAGACATTCAAGAAGTGAGACACGATTACTTGTTTTACTTATATGTTCCATACTTGCTTTAAAAATGTGTTAAAATCGTGGTAGTAACTCTCCATATGCGATGAATTGTAAATGGAGTTCTTAGGATGCTTTATTTAAATTTGCAATTTGTAAAAAGAAATAATTTTTGAGGGTATTAGAGAGTTTGATGAATAACCCGAAAAGTTTTGACATTGACAGAATTTGGAAGGGCGTGACAACCAAGTTAACTTATTAATTACTAGTCAGTAATAGATGATGTTAACAGAGAAATGGAAAGATTAAATATTTCTACTCATAATTTCTTCTTCAACAATAACGCATACTTTAAGCTGGAATTTATATGCTAAATTACTGTCCATCCCATTTAAAAATTGTTCTGCAATCAGTGCTTTTTAATAATATCTGTATTCTTGAACCTCTGTGTTTGAACTCTTTCAGCACCAGAATATTCACCAGCTTTTCTTTTACATTTACGCAAATTCATTTTAGTTTGAGCCAAACCAACTTTTCTAGATAAACTACCGCCTAATCTATTACACATTTCTAAATTTCAAACATATTACATTAAAACCTTTTACCTAAAGTGTAACTTTCGAAAATAGTGTTGATTTATTTTTTTAAAAAAACTAATCACTTTATATTACAATCGTTATGATTATCTACAGTGGAAAACTTACTTGACAACTCCAGCCCAGTTAGTTAAGCAAACAATAAATCATGGCAGATTCTATCAAATGCCTTTTAAAAGTCTGTATAAACAACATCAACCTGTAAATGATAACTGTCGAATTGTTATAAATAAGAAGGTTGGTCGTAGAAGATTTACATTTGCAAAATCCGTGTTGACTCTCATTTATAATATTTTGGAACTAAGGCATAATTATTTTGGAAATGAATTTTTTTGGACAATTATGGAATACAAAACATTTTTCGTACAGGCCTAAATTTGTTACAAGTAAACTATCTCCATTCTTTAAGGTACGTGTAATAAATGAATTTTTCTGTGCATTAGGAAATAAAGCACATTTTAAAAACAAGTTAAATTTCATGGTTAGAGGCTTTGTTAATGATAATCCACAATTCATTCAATACTGTAGAAGGAATATCATAAGGACCTCTATTACTAGATAAATCTGACTTCTGAGTTCATTAAAAACATCAATCTGGAAAAAATTATTATTTTTTGAATATAAACAAAAATATTTTCATGACAAAACGATATTGCTTAAATTTGTGTTTGCATTGAAAGCTAAAAAATGAAACAAACGGCTCACGTGTAAAAAGTAAATACTTATTTCTTTTGTAGTTTTCGTCTTTTCAACGACGAAATTGTAAGTTACCAAATAATTGTTCAAGTTCAGTTTTGAAATCAAATTACATTTTGTACAAATTCAGGTTCCAACAGCAATGAAGGAGATATGTTTATTAATCAAAAGCAAAACATACTTTTGTTGTCTGAAGAATATGCAATGCTTTAATACTATTCAATATACATAAATTTGAACACTAAGAAAATCGGGTACCTCTGGAAAGGTCGGCAGACTTTTGGGTTTTATTGAGTTTTTCACTTAGCTTGTCTCTTTTCCGGACACTACACATAGTTTATTGGTTTAGTAACCGATGTTACCAGCCAAATTAACAACTCTTCTCTTTCGAATATGGTAACTATTATAACTAAATTCAAACAGAAGAATGACAATCAACTCACACCAAAATTGTTACTATCAACAATATTCCCTGGTTGCTAACCACACTTTGAACAATTGACAAAAGTTGCTAACAATAAAAGACTTTTCTGTCGTTACCAATGGCAGCGGTAACAATCGTCATTTATCCAAGTTTGGGTAGCAACTACTGAAATCTGTCCATCTTTTGTCTGAATTTAGTTAGTTACTAAATTCAGACAAATAAAAAAAATTGTTTACTTGGTTGGTAACCTTGGTTTCCAATTCAAGAAACAACCGAATTAAGTTTTGGTTTCCGTACTATAAACAATTTAATAACTGAATTAGCGGTCATGAAATGCGAAAACAGCAAGCGTGCAAGAAGTTCGAGTGCTTCAGAGTCCTATTGGGACCACACGGCACATCGCCAGTTCCATTTCAGAAGAAGTTCCTATTAAGAGACAAAAACCGTGAAATAAGAAAATGAAAAGGCGGCTCAAATCCAGGTTCGATTGTCAGAAAGACACAGCTAATTATTGTAAAGCCCCAGTTTTGATCGGCTGGATTAGAGTACATTAGAGTACCAATTAATTCTCTGTATCGTGTGGAGTCTTAGAACATTTTTAAATCTCTGTTAACTTTTGAGTGGCAGTCATAGGGTGTTTTAACTGGATTGTAATCTATCATTCTGAATTTCTCTAAAATATATTTTTTTTGTTTAAGTGTTACTCCTTTCTTGCTTTGGTTAATTTCTATTCCAAAAAACACTTAGCATTCTTTGATCTTGATTTCTCAGCTAATTTTCTCTTAATTTCACTACCAGTTTGTTTTTCGACAGTTCTTTAGAACTCCTTAAATATTTCAAGAAATTCTCCTTTTGACATGAGAAAATACACCTAAATGTTAGAAGATATCTTGATCCACCACTGGTTCTGACTCGCATTGGTCCGCAGATGTCTGAATGAACAATATTCAGTAACTGCTTACTTCTTACTTCTCTGTCAGTAAAGGGTATCCTTGCTTGTTTACCTCGTTGACATATGTCACACCACGTGGGTAATTTATCGTTATCCAATTTTATTTATACTTAAATAAATATTATATATAAAATATATAAAATAATTGTTCCAATAGTGCCGGTCCATTTGAAGCATGGATTGACTCCAATTTCAATCTTTGGGAATCTCGCATCCTTTGATACTCTTGAGGTCCGATGGGCTTATGCATAGGATTATGTCCGCATTTACCTTTTTATCTTATTTACATCCACGTTTTAAGCGCTGATTCACTTTTTGTGTCACCCTGACATATAACTGGCTTTGATACTTCACCATTAACGAAATCCCAGGTATCGATTTTGGTAAGTAACGCCTCTACCTGAATCCACCTCGTGTCGAAATTTTCTTTGGATAGAAGTTCAATTCTTGTCCCACACATCGCCATCTCGAGTTCCATTTTTCGATAGTACGGACCTACGTTATAACTCATAGTACATATGAGAATTAAGCTTGTTTATTCTAATTATAATTTTAGAATAGTGACGAAGTTATTCTTCCTTAAAATTTAATCTGTACTGTAATCAGTAAATGTGTTTCCTAAAATTATGTCGCATATATCATTTAAGTACTTCTTTCCACTAACTAATTGGAGGTTAAAATTAATTAAATTAACCACAAAACTTAAACAAAGTAGTTTTATTTGGAAAGTTATATTATATTTAAATATTTGGGAGCCACATTTATAGTCATTTAGTGTAAGTTGAAAAATAAGGATGAAATTGATTCGGAACAGTTCTACCATTAAAGTTATTATAACTCATCTCGACATTTCTTTGCTCTGTCAATTTGTTGACACTGTGGATTCAAACAAATAGAATTATAACAAAAAATATAACTGAACCACAATTTGATGTAATATTAATACAATATAAGATCAAATCAAATTTATTTGAAAGAGGACAATGTGTTTCCAAACAACATATTTCGAATTAGGTTTAACTGAATTAACCATAACTCTTGCCTGTAATTGGACAGGCTGACATACATCATAAGGTGACGTAATCTTCCTTCGTTGCTACTGAAACATGAAAGATTGCAAAATGTCACTCAATACAACACTCACTCCAAAATGTTCGTTAATTTTGTAATAACTAATTAATTAAAATTTTATTTATGTGTATATACATCAGGCAAGTTACTTGTTTTCAATTTCATCCCCCACCTCTCTTAGCAGCAAAATATATTTCTGCATTTAAGTATAAAGTTAATGAAAACAATTTCTATTCACATGTTGATGATCTGACAGATTCACAGACAGTATTCCTTTGATGGAAAATAAATGTCGTCGAGACATCTACAACTGATTTGATTTCAGTGACTCGTAATCGGAACCTTCGGACAGTAGGTTGCTATTATTGTAACTGTTTAAATATGTCACCTTTTTAAATCAAAAAATAATTCACGTAGTTGATTCTTTAAGCAAGAATTAGTGAGCGGCAAATTTCAACTAGGTACTGAATTTCTCTCTTTCACGTTTGGTTGGATTATCACCCTCAAACAACACTAAGATACCAATCTTTCTAATTTTTCTAATTTTATGTCAAAATTTATTTAGATTCCTCATGTCTAGATGACAAGTTCAAATAATGACAACACAATTTATAAACAAAATCAAATCACAATTTTCTGTGTAAAAATTTGTAATCTTTGTTGAAATGAAATTTATAATTAAGAACTCTATCATTTGTAATTTTGATGAAATTTTCATCTACTTTAGTGCATATATATTTTAAGTGTCTCCACGTTTTCTTGAGAGCTCGTAACCACTACACACGTTTTGACAATTTGCTGACAAATTAGACAACTTGGGCATGTTGGGGTATTTTCATTCTGCTTAGTTGCTAATCTTATAATCGCGATTATAGGAACCTGGGATCATATTAAGTAGTATTTTTCTAAAAAATCTACTTTACCGTGCAATAAGGTAAAACATAACTGAAAAGAAAGATAAACATTCAAGAGGTGACACACAATTTACTTGGTTTACCTATATGCTATATGCAGAATCTTAACATCTACTACATGTCTGATCGGTATTCTAAATAAATGATTTTCTAAGTAAATTGCGTCTCAATTCTTGACTCTGTTATAGCGTAAGCTTTATTTTCAAGAATAATCTTATTCTTGAAAATAAAGCTTACGCTAAAATATCTATTTTTTCGCATTGTAAATTAAATTATATCAGCAGAATGCCACACAGTTAACTGTGACAGGAAAATAGCTCCTCGATTATTATTATAGGATCCTGTGTTCAGAATATCTCGACAATTTAGAATAACAACTTTGTATACTTGGTAAGGCCATTATAAAATCGGCCAACAAGCAAAATGAAATAACTCCAACATCAGTTGACAGTTAGTTGTCAAAACACACGTACAGAACCAGAGTTCTCATAAACTTATTCTCTCGTTTTAAGAAATTGTTAATAAATAATTTCATTATTTATTCCATATAGTATTATTCAAGTCTTAACCATTAATTTAAACCACACACATTTAAATTTGATTCACTGATGTTAATCATCAAATTTGACTTTCATTAGAAATTATGTGTTATTCCTCATGAATTACATCTGAAATAAATTAATGGCGTGTATGTAGTTGTTGATTTTTTGAATGGTGAGACACCTACTGTTCTAAAGTTTCGCAGCATCTCTTGAATGTTGAAATTGTTAATATTTTAAATTAAGTTTTGGGAACAGTTGTAAATTACAGATGCTATGTTACAACAAGTGTTCTATTGTTTTTTAAATTTGGATTCCCTTAGATACATAATTTATTGCAGTTAATCAAGGCGGAATATTGTAACAATTACATTAATAACGAAATATATCTATTTTAGAGCTCTGATTTCAAATAGTGTTAATTAATTATGAAATTCTCGGAAATCAAGCCACATGAAAATTTCCCGTGGGCTTTAATTTTGCTGGATCAAAATATTACCATATCATATCATATTTAAAGTTCACTCAAATAAAGTTAGGACATATGATATATTAACAAAACACTAAAATGTCTTTGAAACTGTAAAAATGAATCCCGATTTGTATATATATCAAAAGTTAACCAAAGTTATACAATATTACAGAGTACAGAGAGTTTTTAGTGTAAAATATCGTGTTATATATACCGCCCTTATGGTTGACTGAATCAACGCACTACAACGCCGTATAATCATATTGAGACATCCCTAATTAAAAATCGCTCCGTTATTTTCCTTCCTTCCAAACTTTCAAGTATCAATAGCAACGAATTTTTTGTCAAAAAATAAAATAACATGTCAAATTACGTTTCTTTATGGCATATGTCAAAAGTATGTAATTTAGAAAAAAGTTGTCTTCTCTCAAGCAAATTTGATTTGATTCTTACATTGTATTGATATAACACCAAATTGTGATTCAGTTATATCGTTTCTTATAATTCGTTTTAATCCACGGTCCACAAACTACTTTGTTTAACTTATGTCGATATTTTAATATTAGTTTGGTGTTATAAAATGGTTTCGACACATTGCCGATTTTTTCAACCTCCAATTATTCAGTGGAAAAATATACAGATATACACAATATAATTATTTAGGAAACACATTTTCCGTCATAAATTATAGATTAAAATATAAGCAAAAACTACTACGGCACAATTTTAATATTATAATTACTACAAACGTGCTTAATTCTCAGATGTTAGATGAGTTGAAACGTATGCCCATACTGTGGAAAACTTTCCATAAAATGAAAGTAACTGCTTTATATACAGACAGATATGTGAAACTCCAACGGGAACATTCCAGTCCTCAGCCTTTTTGATAGAACTTTTGAAGACGGTTTCTTGGTAATGCTGTTTTCTCTGTTATTGTTATTTTTTCTTGTACTTTTTTCGGATTTCTTGCATATTTTTTCATATTTCATAGCCTCAGAGAAAATAGCATGCCCTCAATCTCCGGAGATCTATCTTTCAACACTCTAATCCGGAGATTGCATGCTTGCATGATATCCAACCCTGTGAATCCGACAGATACAAGAGACCTTGTCTCTTGGCTGTCTAGACTTCTGCGTCTCTTTGGGACATCTTTTCTTTACTATGTAGCGATTGTTACGTACCTCTTTAATTTTCCCTTCTATTTTCCTAAACCTTTATGGTTAACTACTCTTAGGCCATGATCTTCGGATCGGTGCCCGGAGAGGGGTTTTTAGTCGGTAAAGTCCGGCACTACGTCTTGTAGATTTCCCCTTCTTTGCTCCAATAAAAAAAATCATAATTTATTCTGAAAACAAATTAATGTGTTATTTTATGGAGCGTTATTCTGTGTTTAGTTGGGAATTCCTGTAAATATAAATAATGAATTTAGCCAAAACTATTCCCTAAAAATAACAGTTGGGTACGATCGGTTTCATTTCTAGCACTACTGTATATAAGTATTTCTTCTAATTACCATTTTCAATGAGAAAGAACCTCATTAATAAAGAGAGAATATTTAACTATTAATTTTGAATTGAAGCGTAGGAGCAACTTCAGAGAGATGCGTTTCTTATGAAATAAAAGTTTGAAGTGATTAGAATTTTGTGGTAAACAAATAAAGAAAACTTTTTGGTCTACTTGATTTTATGAAAAATATTGAAATATGTTTATATACAACGAAATTCAAATGTCTACAAATGAATAACGAATTAATAAATAAAACATTGAAATTTGTTTATGGCAACGGAATTCAAATATCTGCAAATGAATAATGCATAGAAATTCAAACAAAATGGTCCTGTGGCATAGACAACTGAAGTACCTACATTGTAAAGGCGTACAGGATTTGTACAGAAAGCGACTGGTACACGGTAATAAATTGGATAATGATAAATTACCCATGTGGTGTGACAATGTCAACGAGGTAAGCAAGCAAGGAAACCCTTTACTGATAGAGAAGGAAGAAGTAAGCAGTTACTGAATGTTGTTCTTTCAGATATCTGCGGACCAATGCGAGTCAGACTCAGCGGTGGATCAAGATATCTTCTTACATTAATATACGATTATAATAGGTGGTGCCAGGTTTTTTTCCATAAGTCAAAGAGAGAAGCTTTTGAAAAATTTAAGGAGTACAAAAGAACTGTCGAAAAACAAACTGGTAATGAAATTAAGAGAGAATTAGCTGAGAAATTGAAGATCAAAGATTGCTAGGTTTTTCTTTAGAATAGAAATTAACCAAAGTAAGAAAGGAGTAAGACTTAAACAAAAAAAATATATTTTAGAGAAATTCAGAATGGTAGATTGCAATCCAATTAAAACACCGTATGACTGCCACTCAAAATTTAACAGAGATTTAAAACCATTCAAAGACCCCACACGATACAGAGAATTAATTGGTACTCTAATGTACTCTAATGTAACCGATCAAAACTGGGGCTTTACAATAATTAGCTGTGTCGTTGGATGTGGTACCGCCTTCCTTTCTGCGAATAGAACCTGGATTTGAGCCTCCTTTTCCTTTTCTTATTTCACGGTTCTTGTCTTTTAATAGGAACTTTAATAGGGTGACTAAATAAAAACGAAAATATCACTACCAACACTCTGCCATTGATAACCACAGAAAAGTCTCTTATTGTTAGCGACTTATGTCAATTGTTCAAAGTGTGGGTAGCAACCAGGGAATATTGTTGAAAATTACAATTTTTTTTTTGAGTTGTTCGTCCTTCATTTGTCTGAATTTAGTTATAATAGTTACCATAATCGAAAGAGAAGAGTTGTTAATATGTTAAACTATGTGTAGGGTCCGGAAAAAAGAAAAGCTAAGTGAAAAACTCAATAAAACCCAAACGTCTGCTGACGTTTCCAGAGGTACCCGATTTCCTTAGGAATAAAATTTTGGAACTAGAAGGTGAGAATACAGAGAGTGAAAGAGTGCTTACACAGCTTTGTCGTCTAAACTAGGGATACCATCGGTAAACTCTGATAGTACCCCTACTCCTAAAGCTAATCCCAAATTTTTATCCCAACTAGCCACCCCTACTCCTGCAAAGTCCCCCAGCTCCAAAACTCAGAACACATCTTGGAACTCGGTCACTTCCAAGGAGGTGATGTCGAAATTGTGAACCATTTATGGTTCAGTGTTGAAATTTTTGTATATTGAATTGTATTAAAGTATTTTAGACCAAGTACACTAAGAATTAGAAGAGCCTTCTCATAATTTTGTTTTGTTTGGTGTCCGATCCTATAATGCTCTATGGCGAATTACAGAAAGAAGTTATTTCAGTCAGCCAAAATGTGCGGAAAATGGGATCATATAAATATTAATCAAGGAGCTGACCCAGCTTACAAAATCCGATAATATGCATTCCTCAGTTAATTTAATGCTGTCTTGTTAACCCGAAGTAGTTTACCTGAAGCATTCTTCTCAAAAAAATCTAATTTACAGCGCAATGAATCTTACGCTATTATTAAGAATTAAAAATTATAACACATCTTAAAACAAATAATGTTTCATTTCCTCTTGGGAATCCAATTGTAACTGATGCGATGACCTGTAGGAGTGTACTGAAACTACACATAAACTAATAAAATTGTAATTTGTATTGTGCGCCTGTAGACAGTTAAGTTGTAATTTTAATTTTTAAGTTTTTCTCCTGAAATAATAAATTCTTTTAAGAAAATTTAATAGGTTATGGAGCCAGAACAGCCCAGGGAAGCCCAGAATGGCTTACTTACTGAGAAAAGTAATGAAGTTAACCTAAAACGGCAATACGACAATTGAAAAGTGTTTTCTCGTAACATCTGGAATAAGGGTTCTTAAATTGTCAGCAAACAATCAATTGGCATTAATTGAAAAGTTAACCGGCCGAGATAATTACGTAACATGGCGATTTGCTCTAAAAACTTACCTACAGCAAGAGGAGTTGTGGAACTGCATAGACCCCACCACATGTGTCATTGTGGACACAAAACGAGACACAAAGGCAAAAACTAAGATAAATTTACTAGTTGACTAAATAAATTACGTGCACATGCAAGAGAGTAGTACTGCAAAAGAAGTATGGGATACGTTTTCATAAGTATTTGATGACTCTTTGTTGACACGCTGTGATGGGCTGCTGCGTGATCTCTTTAATACTTCACTTACTGTATGTCAAAACGTAGAGAAATATGTGAGCAAAATTATGTGTACTGCTCGCAAGCTCAGAAACATTGGTTTCGCAGTTGACGATGAATGGCTAGTTACATTGCTACTCTCCGGTCTACCAGAGTCCTCCTATCAACCAATGATTATTGCTATTGAAAGCTCCGACATGAAGATAACTTCAATTTCAATCAACATATCACAAAATGTTAAACAACCTGAAAGTGACTCAACAGTATTCTCAGTCAACAATAACAACCACAAGAAGCAAAGTAAGTAAGGGTGCTACACTTGTAATAAGTAAGGTCATAAAAGTCCTCAAATGCAAATCCAGGACCAAGAATGTTCAACAAAAAGCAAGTAGTTCATCATATGCTGTTGTGTTTGAGGCAACATCCAGTCAAAATGACCCATGGCAAGTGGCTTATGGTGCATCGTCACACATGACAAGACGTAAGAACATGCTTGAAAATATGACGGCTCCTGTCATACATAAAATCAGAGTAGCAGACAACAAAGTATAATCTGTGCAATGTTCAGTACAAGTGAGGTTGGACCATTATGACGATGAAGGTCAAAACGGAAAGGTGCTTTTTACAAAAGTATTATGTGTTCCTAAACTGGCAACAAATCTATTGTCTCTAAGTCAGATTATTTGCGATGGTAGCCAAATAAAATTTGACGGAACAAGCTGTGTTATTATGAACAGCAGAAGTGAGGTAGTATCTTCCCACTGTGGCTTTATGTGAGGGTCGACTGGAACAGTATTAGGATTAGCATTAGTCATTTCAAATCTGTTTAAAATTTGTTCCGTATAAATACTAAAACTACTACTAAAACTCTTTTCGGTGTAGAGTCGAATTTTGCATTCCAGCAGCGAGGGAATTGTTTTAACCCATATAGTGACTTGTTCAATTTACATACCATGTTTTCGTCATGATCCAAGCCTTCTTGTTAAGTCATAAATAGGTGTGTTCAAGTTCTCCATAATAAAATGCTGTCTATACGTCTAGTTACTTGATTTTGTGATTATTTTGTACAGCCACAGATAGTAACAATCGTATTGAATCTCACCTGACTGTTTGTGCAAAAGTTTCCTGGTAATCAACACGTGACATTTGACCATATCATTTCACACACAGATGTGATTTGTAACGTGGTCATTAAATAAATGAATCACTGTCATTAAAGTTATTATAACAAATCGAAAAATCATCTCGATATTTCTTTTCTCTGTCAATTTGTTGACACTTTCGATTAAAACAAATAGAAATATATTAAAAATATAACTGAACCACAATTTGATGTAATATTAATACTATGAAAGAACAAATCAAATTTACTTGAAAGAAGACAACTTTTTTCTAAATTACATATTTCGAATAAGGTTTAATTGGACATGTTTTGTTTATATTGTAACGTCTGGCACATGTCACAAGGAAACGTAATCTTAGCAACATAAATGTTATTTTCTTTTATTTGATAAACAAAATTCCTTCGTTGCTATTGAAACTTGAAAGTTCGCAAAATGTCACTCAATCCCACACCCACTCCCAAATGTTCGTTTAGTTTTGTAATTACTAATTAATTAAAATTTTATTTATGTGTATATACATCTAGTTATCCTGTTTTCAATTTCATCCCTCACGTCAATTTCATCCCTCGTATCACATATTCAAATTAAATTATAATAGTTGGAACTTCTCTTAGCAGCAATCTATTCTAATGAAAATATAAAGTTAACAAAGCTAACAAAAACAATTTCTTTTCACATGTTAATTATCTGTCAGAATCACAGACAGTTTTTGTATGTCGACGATAGATCTGCAACTAATTTGATTTCCATGACTTTCAGGACTAGTAATCGACATCTCCACAATAATGGCATCAAGTTGCCATTATTGTAATTGTTTAAATATTCCTAACGAGTTCCTAAGGAGTCAGCACGTTTTGACAACTCTGGCAATTTTGACAGCTAATGTGAGTGTATTTCGTTCTGCTTAATTGCTGTACATATAATCCGCGATACCGATTATGGAAAGAGGTTATTTTATACGACAAAACATCGCAAAACCTGGGATCCTACAGCAGTATTTGTGTAAAAAGCTACTTTAATGTGTGGGCAAAAGCACCAAGATATGATCCAGCTTTTCTTTTACATTTACCCAAATTCATTTTAGCTTGAGCCGAACCAACTTTTCTAGAAAAACTACCGCCCAATCTATTACTCATTTTTAAATTTCAAACACATTACATTAACATCTTTTATCTAAAGTATAACTTGCGAATATGGTGTTGATTAGTTTTTTATAAAAACTAATCACTTTACATTGCAATCGTTATGATTATTTACAGTGGAAAAATTACTTGACAAATCCAGCCCATTTAGTGTGGCAAACAATAAATCATGGCAGATTCTATCAAATGCCTTTTAATTGTCTGTATAAACAACATCAACCTGTAAATGATTTTCAAGAGCACCAACTGTCGAGAGGTTATAAATAAGAAGGTTGGTCGCAGAAGGTTTACATTTGCAAAATTCATGTTGACTCTCATTTATAATATTTTGGAACTAAGGCATAATTATTTTGGAAATGATTTTTTTGGACAATTTTGGAAAACAACAAGTAAACTACCTCCATCCTTTAAGGTAGGTATAACAAACGATTTTTTACGTACGTTAGGAAATAAAGTAGATTTTAAAAACATTTTAAATTTCATTGTTAGAGGCTTTGTTAATGAGAATCCACAATACATTCAATACTGTAGAAGGAATATCATAAGGCCTCTATTACTAGATAAATCAAGACTTCTGAGTTCATTGAAAACTTCAATCTGGACAAAATTATAATAACTATTTGAATATAAACAAAAATATTAGATTTGTGTCTGCATTGAAGGCTAAAAAGTGAAACAAACAGCTAACGAAGTGTAAATACTTATTTCTTTTGTTGTTTTTGTCTTTCCAATGACGAAATTGTAAGAAGTTATCAAATAATTGTTCAAGATCAGTTTTGAAATCAAATGATATTTTGTACATATTCAGGTTTCAACAGCAATGAAGGCGATATGTCTATTAATCAAAAATAAAACATACTTTTGTTGTCTGAAGAATATGCATCGACAAAAGTGTGTGAATTGTTAATTGGACATTGCTATTCCTAACAAATATCAAAATTTGATATATTTTCTTTGATAAGATAATAATAAAACTTAAACATCTTTTTTAGCTGCTTTTTTTCAATTCTGTTAAACTTATAAATTCACATCACATAATTAGGACCTTCCCACTTTCCGCATATTTTGGCAAATTGAAATAACCTCTCTCAGTAATTCGCCAAAGAGCATTATAGGATTGGACACCAAACAAAACGAAATTACACAAAGATCAGTTGCCAAGATTGTCAATGAGCTGTCAAAAAATATTATCCGAAACTGAGATCTGAGACGGCTAATCATGAGCGCTGTTTTTTCCCAAACCAATTTAAAAGTTACTTCTCTATGAGAAGTCTCTTCTAATTCATAGTCTACTTGGATTAAAATACTTTAATGCAATTCGATATACATAAATTTGAACACTGAATCATAACTGGTGGGGTGCATCGTAGTTAGACAATTTCGACATCACCTCCTTGGGGGTGTCCGAGTTCCTGAGTTTTGGAGCTGGAAGACTTTGCAGGAGTGGGGGTGGCTGGTTGGGATATGGTTGGATTTCGATTATGGTAACTATTATAACTAAATTCAGACAGAAGAAGGACGAACAACTCAAAGAAAAATTGATACTATTAACAATATTCCCTGGTTGCACTTTGAAAAATTGACAAAGGTCGCTAACAATAAGAGACCTTTCTGTCGTTACCAATGGCAGCGGTAACAATCGTCATTTATCCAAATTTGAGTAGCAACTGCGGAAAAGTGTTTGTTAAGGAATGAAATTGCACATTGATACTTGGAACCCCTCTGTATAGATGCCCTAACGCAAGCGTCATGCTACGCAGGGTTTTTAGTTCTTAGTTTTTAGTCTTTGACGTTTCTAGCACACTTTGTAATAATATAATAAACGATCAGTGTTCTTGTAACATCGACTATTATTCTCATCACACTCACACCTCAGTTTTCAAAAGTGTTTGTAGTGATATTTTTGTGTTTATTTAGTGTCCATCTTTTGTCTGAATTTAGTTAGTTACCAAATTCAGACAAATGAAAAAATTTGTTTACTTGTCTGGTAACCTTGGTTACCAATCCAAGAAACAACTGAATTAAATTTTTGTTTTCGTACTATAAACAGTTTAATAACCGAATTAGCGATAATGAAATGGGAAAACAGCAAGTGTGCCTGCAAAAGGTCGAGTGGTTCCGAATTATATTGGAACCGGACGGCACATCGCCAGCAAAAACCGTGAAAGAAGAAAAGAAAAAGGCGGTTCAAATCCAGGTTCTATTGGCAGAAAGAAAGGTCAACCGCCCGGTAAACCCTGAGCACGACTCCGTTCCAAGTTCCGAAAGAGTTAACTATCTAAAGTAAGTAACAACAGAAAAATTCGGCAAAGTGCCACACCGACATCAGACCCCCAAATGGAGTTAGACATAACGTTAATATAAACAATAAAATAGAATAAAGTATGTTAAAAAACAATAACAATTGACAAATAAAGGCGACCGAGGTAACCTTGGTGATCAAGAAATAGTGAGAGTCAGTTTGAGAGAAACAGCTCAAGAGCTCTGTAGTGGCTGTCTTTTTTGTTGATTCATCCTTTGTATTTCAATTATTTGATTGAATAAATTACTGCAATTTCTTGCATATTCTCTGAGGTTATGGGCCCACTGCGTGCAGGATAAAGTTATACAATTGAGGTTGGAATTCAATTGTGGTGAAGGCAACAGTCAAAGATGGCGAACGTTACTGTAAATAATATTCTAAAAATTCAACAACTCGATGACACGAATTTTAGCAAATGGAAATATCGTGTGGGAATTTTGCTTGATAAAATGGAGTTGAGATGATTCATCGAGGAATCGTTGGAGGTCATTCTTACAGCGGAAAAAGATGTGACAAAACATCCTACGATTAAGCTGAATGAAAAGGAAATGTGTTTCGATATTAGTACAGTCAGTTCATGATAGCCAACTTGAGTATGTTCGCGAAAAAGTTCGGGCAAAGGACATGTTCGACACATTATGCACGATTTTCGAAAGGAAAAGTGTGGCGTCGCAAGTTTTATTACGAAAACAATTGCTGACAATGAAATACAATGAGTCGGATGATATGATAAGTTAACTTTTGCAATTTGATACGAGAATTCGAGAGTTAAAGTCAACGGGACCTACAATGGAAGAGCTTGATGTGGTTGTACATTTGTTGATTACTATGCCAAGAGGTTATGATAACCTAGTGACAGCATTGGAAACAATGGATCAATCAAAGTTAACTGTAGAATTTGTTAAAACGCGGTTAATGGATGAGTACAACAAGCGGACTGGTGAAAATGGTTCGAGTAAATCAATTGAGCCTGGAGCAATGTTTGCTGGGAAAAAGACAATTATATGTCATATGTGTAAAAAATCTGGACATAAAAAGGCTCAATGTTTTCGCAATAAAAACAAAAAAGAGAGGTCAAATAGAGAAAGCGCAAACAGAGCAAGCGGTTCATCGATGTATGCAATTGCTGAAGATGGTACCAAAGAGAATTTGGCAGAATCGAAGGCATTTAACGCTCAATTGCAGCAGAATAGCGGTAATTACGCGGAAATAAAATTTGTTTTAGATTCTGGAGCGACTCAGCATATGGTGAATCAGAAGATGTTCTTCGATAAATTGGAACCAATTGACGAAATAAGCATTTCGGTTGCCAAGAAAAATCAAAGCATTGTTGCAAAGCAACGTGGTGACATTCTCGTTAAAACATTTCACCATGGTGACACATCGGTAAAAACAATGGAGGACGTTCTATTCGTGAATGATTTGAAACGCAACTTGATGTCAATTCGAAGACTAACACAAAAGGGATATCGAATTGTGTTTGAGGGTGATTATGCCTATGTATCGCTGAATGGTATCGAAAAGTTTGTCGGACGCGTAAATGGAAGAATGTATGAAGTGACTTTGTACGTTGACAACAATGTGTTTGCGGGATTTACAGGAGTGAATAATTTGAAAACAATATCACAGAATCTATGGCATTTTAGACTTGGTCATCTCAACCGAAATGACATGAAAAAGTTAGCCAATTATATGGCTATTGGTATGAGTAATGTAAAAAAAAAGGATACACAGTTGTGCGAATCGTGTGTACTTGGAAAACATGTTCGTTCACCGTTTCCAAGAAATTCAAATAAACGTTCATTGCGAGTTTTGGAATTGATTCACAGTGATGTTTGTGGACCGTATCCAGCGAATGCATACGATAGGTCACGTTATTTTGTGACATTCATGGATGATTATTCGAGAGCATCCATGGTCTATTGCATCAAGAGAAAAAGTGAAACGTCTGGTAAATTCAAGGAATTTGTTGCAATGGCTGAGGCACTTCATGGCTCAAAGGTGTCAAAATTGAGACATGATGGCGGTGGTGAATATACGTCAAACGAATTTAAAGAATACTGCAAACAAAAGGGTATTCAGATGTTAGTCACCGTTGCATACAATCCGGAAATGAATTCAGTATCTGAACGTTTAAATGAAACGCTGCAACACAAGGCTACGATAATGCTTTTGGCCAGTGGGATGGAAAATAAGTTTTGGAATGAAGCAATTATGTCGGCAAATTATATCAAAAATCGATCGCCAACGAACGCGGTTGGAAAGCAGTTTAAAGACAAGACACCAGCAGAAATTTGGTTTGGAAAGAAACCGGAGCTGTCAAACCTTCGAATATTTGGTTCTCAATGTTACAATCATATTCCACATGAAAAGCGGTTGAAATTACAAGCAAAAGCAACAAAATGTATTATGCTTGGTTATGGTGCGACGTTTGGTACGTATTGACTTTGGGATATTGAACAACACAAGCTGATTTTTAGTCGAAATGTAACATTCAATGAATCATCGGTATTAAATCGATCAAAGTTAGTAGAGATAATCGGTTCAGAGGCGGTTACAGATAGTGGGAGTACGTGTGACGGTAAAGCAGTTCAACCAAATGATGATGAACAGTCGCGTACTGATAAAACTGGAGAAATCCACAGTACTAATTTGGATTGTGTTGGTAACGGCGTTTATTTGGATAACATGGGTACCAGCGAAGTAACTCAACGAAAGAGCGGGAGAGTAAGAAAGGCACCGCTACGTTACGGTAATTATGCACCTGAATGTGATGCGCATATGGCACTATCATCTATCGAAGGTGAATCACTAG
Source organism: Aethina tumida (assembly GCF_024364675.1). Taxonomy (NCBI): domain Eukaryota; kingdom Metazoa; phylum Arthropoda; class Insecta; order Coleoptera; family Nitidulidae; genus Aethina; species Aethina tumida. Next base: position 27,939,214 of record NC_065435.1, read on the forward strand.
TGTTATCAGCAGAACGATTTGTTGGTGACGATCCGTCCACAATATCGGAAGCAAAACGGCGTAGTGACTGGTCTGAGTGGGAATAAGCAATCAATTGTGAGATGCAGTCGTTAGCAAAGAACAATACTAGGTCTATTTGCGACTTACCTAGAGGAAGAAAAGCAATCACAAATAATTGAAATGTCTTTATGATTCGGATTGCCTTCATTCTATTCTATTGAGAGGCGGTGTTAAAATAAACAATAAAATAGAATAAAGTAAGTTAAAAAACAATAACAATTGACAAATGAAGGCGATCGAGGTAACCTTGGTGATCAAGAAACAGTGAGAGTCAGTTTGAGAGAAACAGCTCAAGAGCACAGTAGTAGTTGTCTTTTTTGTTGATTCATCCTTTGTATTTCAATTAATTGATTGAATAAATTACTGCAATTTCTTGCATATTCTCTGAAAAGTAAGTAACAACAGCAAAATTCGGCAAAGAGCTACACCGATATCAGACCCCCAAATGGAGTTAGACATAACGTTCGTCCTTCTGTTTGAATTTAGTTATAAGAGTTGCCATATTCAGACAAAAGAGAAGAGTTGTTAATTTGGCTGGCAACCTCGGTTACTAAACCAATAAACCATGTGTAATGTCCGCGAAAAAGATAAGCCAAGAGGTACCCGAAAACTAGATGTTAAGATTAAAATCTCGGAACTAGAGGGTGAATTAAAACGAATGAAAGTAAGTAATGCAGTAAGCTGTCTGCTAAACTACAGATACCATCGGTAAATCCTGGAAGTACTCCTACTTCTAACCCTAACACCAATCTGTCCTCCCGACCAGCCACCCCACACCTCCAAAACGCAGAAGTCTTCCACAAAGTGGGATACTCCTATGGAGGTGGTCTCGAAATCCTGACAACGCACCCCTGTGCTCTTCTGTTGTTTTTATTCTCCGTTGTCATCACAACCGTTATACACGATGTCTAGATATTCTAACATAACCTGCCTCGAGTGAATTGGACCAATGATGAGTAAGTATAGTGTTTGCATGAGTACTGAGGTTTACACTTTAAACTATCAATTATCATTCGTTGATTGTGTCTTCTGAAATTTTATACATTATGTTCCTACGTTATCTACATGTAAAAAAATTAAAAACTAAGTTTTCTAAGTTGTTCTCTAAAGAGCTTATAACATTAACTATTCGTTATTCATTTGTAGACATTTGAATTCCGTTCCCATAAACAAATTTCAATTTTGTTCATAAAATCAGGTAGACTAAAAAGTTTTCTTTACTTGTTTACCACCAAACTTTAATCAGTTCAAACTTTTATTTCATACGAACCACATCTCTGTGAAGTTGCTTCTACGCTTCAATTCAAAATTATTAGTTAAATATTCTCGCTTTTATTAATGAGTCCCTGCCTCATTGGAAATGATAATCGGAAGAAATACTTGTGTATAGTAATGCTAGAAGTACGATGCAAAAGGCAAATGATGTAAAGATTCTAGTGGCCCAAGAATTGAATTTAAATGTAAGTATAATTTTCATCTGCATTCAAGATTTTTATAACTAATGACATATTTTATGTTAAAACACACACAATTAAATTATTTAATTTAAATGAAAAACAAATAAAATTGGTATATATAATATGATTAATCTTTAATAATTTTATATATCTTTTTTAAGGTATTTTGACGATTCGTTGGGCACGAGGAGTTACGGTCACATGGAAAGGCTGATTACCATCATATAAATGAAGATGAAATGAGCCATGACAAAACCTGACGACATCGGGAAATATTTTCTCTGAGGCTATGAAATATGAAAAAAAATCCGAAAAAAGTACAAGAAAAAATCACAATAAAGAAGAACAGCTTTACCAAGAAACCGTCTTCAAAAATTCTACCAAAAAGGTTGAGGTCTAGAATGTTCCCGTTGGAGTTCCACATATCTATCTCTGTATATAGCAGGTACTTTCATTTTATGGAAATGTTTCCATAGTGTGGATCTAGGTTTCAACTCATCTATCATCTGAGAATGAAGCTTGTTTATAGCAATTATAATTTTAGATTAGTGCCGAAGTAATTCTTCCTTAAATTTTAATCTGTACTGTAATCACTAAATGTGTTTCCTAAAAAAATATGTTGCATATAACTTTTAAGTACCTCCACTGAATAGTTGAAGGTTAAAAAAATCGACAATGGGTCGAATTCATTTATTAACAACCAAACTTATATTAAATTAACCACATAACTTAAAGGTAAACAAAGTAGTTTTATTTGAAAAGTTATATTATATATGAATATTTGGGAATCACATTTATAGTCATTTAGTGTAGGTTGAAATATAAGGAAGAATTTCATTCGAAACAGTTCTACCATTTAGTATAACTCATCTCATCTCGATATTTCTTTGCTCTGTCAATTTGTTGACACTGTGGATTCAAACGAATAGAATTATACCAAAAAATATAACTGAACCACAACTTGATGTGATATTAATACAATGCAAGATCAATTCAAATTTACTTGAAAGACGACAACGTGTTTCTAAACTACATATTTCGAATTAGGATTAATTGAATTAACCATAACTCTTGCCTATAATTGGACAGGGTGACATGTTATAAGGTGACGTAAACTTAGCAACATAATTGTTATTTTCTTTTATTTGACAAACAAACTTCCTTCGTTTCTATTGAAACATGAAAGTCTGCAAAACGTTACTCAATCCAATATTCACTCCCAAATGTCCGTTTATTTTTGTAATTACTAATTAATTAAAATTTTATTTATGTATACATCAGGCTAGTTATCTTCCTTTCAATTTCATCCCTCACCTCTCTTAGCAACAAAATATATATCGGCATTTAAGTATAAAGTTAACAATGTTAACAAAAACAATTTCTATTCACATGTTAATTATATGCAGAATCACAGACAGTATTTCTTTGATTGAAAATAAATATCAACGAGAGATCTGCAACTGATTTGATTTCAGTGACTCGTAATCGAAACCTTCAGACAGTAGGTTGCTATTATTGTAAATGTTTAAATATTTCACCTATTTAAATCAAAAGATAATTCACGTAGTTGATTTTTTAAGCAAGAATTAGTGAGCGGCAAATTTCAACTAGGTACTGAATTTTTTCTATCACGTTTGGTTGGATTATTACCCTCAAACAACACTAAGATATCAATCTTTCCAAATTCGCTAATTTTATGTCAAAATTTAATTAGATTCCTCACCTCTAGATGACAACTTCAAATAATGTCAACACATTTTATTAACAAAATCATGAAAAAGTGATTTCTACTTTACAATTTTCTGATTTGCAATTTTTGTTCAGATGAAATTTATAATTAATAGCTCTATCATTTGTAATTTTGTTGAAATTTTCATCTACGTTTGTGCATATATATTTTAAGTGTCTCCTTCTTGAGAGCTGACAAATTGAACAACTTGGCCTTAGTTGCTGATTTATAATCGCGATTATAGGAACCTGGGATCCTATTAAGTAGTATTTAAAATTTAAATTTTAAAAAATCTTTATAAGCATTCAAGAGGTGAAACACAATTTACTTTACCTACTTGCACCATATTTGCTTTAAAATAAAGTTCACATCGTGGTGGTGAATCAAAATTTGAAGATTGTGATGCACAATATAAATTGAACTTTGCTAATGTTATTTGATGGGATAAGAACCCTTTAGAAGATAAATAAAAGTTGCTCAAGTTTTTTGTGCTCTTCGCAATAACTTAATGAACAAGTTTAGAAGTTAAATTTACCAAAAAATAGTTTTGTACATAATCTGGATTCAATAGCAACGAAGGCAGTTTGTTTATCAAACAAAAGGAACACATTCAATATTCATACATTCTTCCTTTCTATTTACCTGGAAGAATATCATCATCTAACACATGTCTGATCGGTATTCCAAATAAATGCTTTTCTAAGAAAATTGTGTCTCAATTCTTGACTCTGTTATAGCGTAAGCTTTATTTTCAATAATAAGATGTTTTTTCGCATTGTAAATTAAATTGTATCAGAAGAATGTTTCACTGTTAACTGTCACAGGAGGATAGCTCCGTCATTATTATTATAGAGTCCTGTGTTCAGAATCTCTCGACAATTTAGAATATCATCTTTCTATATTTGGTATCGCCAATATAAAATCGACCAACAAGCAAAATGAAATAACTGAAATATCAGTTGTCAGTCAATTGTCAAAACAAACGTACAGGTCCAGAGTTCTCAAAAACTTATTCTCCTGTTTTAAGAAATTGTTAGTAAATAATTTCATTATTTATTCCATATGGTATTACTCAAGCCTTAACTATTATGTTGAACCCTACACATTTTCCATTTAAATTCAATCCATTGATGTTAATCATCAAATTTGACTCTTTTAAGAAATTATGTGTTATGAATTACATCTGAAATAAATTGATGGGGTGTATGTAGTTGTTGAGTTTTTGAATGATGAGATACCTAGTGTTCTCAAGTTTCACAGCATCTCTTGAATGTTGAAATTGTTAATATTTCAAATTAAGTTGTAGGAACAATTGTAAATAACAGTTGCTAATTTACAATAAGTGTTGTATTGTTTTTTAAATTTGGATTCCCTTAGATACATATTTTATTGCAGTTAATCAAGGTGGAATATTGTGACAATTACATTAATAACGAAATTTATCTATTTTAGAGCTCTGATTTCAAATAGTGTTAATTAGTCATGAAATTCTCGAAAATCAAGTCACATGAAAAATTCCCGTGGGCTTTAATTTTGCTGAATCAAAATATTACCAATCATATTAAAATTCATTTAAGTAAAGTTAGGCATATGATATATTATCAAAACACCAAGATGTCTTAAAAACTGTAAAAAAGAATCCCGATTTGTATATATATCTAAAGTTAATCAAAGTTATACAATATTACATAGTACAGAGAGTATTTAGTGTACAATATCGTGTTATTTATACCGCCCCTTTGGTTGACTGAATCAGTGTACTACAACGCCGTATAATCAAATTGAGTCATCCCTAATTAAAAATCTCTCCATTATTTTCCTTCTTTCAAAAAAACCTTTGGTCACTGAGTTTTTCAATCTCTTCTACAATATGATTTATTCAATCAATTTTTGAAGATAATATTTGCAATACCCTCAAAAATTATTTCTTTTTACAGATGGCAAATTTAAATAAAGCATCCTAAGAACTCCATGTACATCCCATCGCATATGGAGAGTTACTACCACGATTTTAACATATTTTTAAAGCAAGTATGGAGCATATAGGTAAAGCAAGTAAATTGTGTCTCACTACTTGAATGTCTATAGGAGCATAAACTTTCTTTTCAATTATGATATTATTATTATTATTATTATTATTATTGCAGATATTTTAGAATAAGAAGAATAGTGCTTAATAGAATACAAGGGTCCGCGATGTTTGGTAGTATAAAATACCTTCATTCTATGATCAGAATCGCGAATAAGCAGAACCAAAATACTCCATCTTTAGTTCTCGATGTTGTCAGTGTGTTGTCAAAACACGCATACTGTCAAGAAAATATGGAGACACCAAAAATATATATCCACCAAAGTAGATGAAAATTTTAGCAGAACTGCAAATGATAAAGCCATTAATTATAAGTTTCAACCGAACAAAGATTGCAAATCAATATTTACGCAGAAAATTGTAAAATAGAAATTACTATTTTATGATTTGGTTTATAAGTTGTGTTGATATTATTTGAATTTGTCATCCAGACATGAGGAATCTAAATAATTTGCGATATAAAATTATCAAATATGGAAAGATTAGTATATCATTTGAGGGTGATAACCAATGTTGAAAAAGAAAAATTCAGTGTATAGTTGAAATCTGTCAGTCAGTTGTCAAGCTGAGAGAATCACCTACGTGAATTTACTGTTGATTTAAAAAGGTGAAATATTTAAACAGTTACAAAAATAGCAACTTACTGTCTGAAGGTTTAGATTACGTGCCCTGAAGGTCACTGAAATCAAATCAATTGCAGATCTCTCGTCGACATTTATTTCAAGTTTCAATAGCAACCAATTGTTTGTCAAAAAATAAAATAACATTTATGTTGCCAAGATTACGTTTTCTTATGACATATGTCACAAGTATGTAATATAGAACAAAGTTGCCTTCTCCCAAGCAAAACTTGATTTGATTCTTATATTGTATTTCACCAAATTGTGGTTCAGTTATATCTTTTCTTATAATTCGATTCCTTTTAATCCACGGTGTCAGCAAATTGACAGAGCAAAGAAATATCGTGATGATTTTTCGATTTGTTATAATATTGTTGATGGTAGAACTGTTTCGAATCAATCTCATCCTTATATTTCAACCTACACTGGAAGACTATAAATGAGATTCACAAATAATTAAATATAACTTAACTTTACAAATAAAATTACTTAGTTTAACTTAAGTCGATAATTTAGTTTGGTGTTATAAAATGGTTTCGACACATTGTCGATTTTTTCAACCTCCAATTATTCAGTAGAAAGATTTACAGCTATATATAACATAATTATTTATAATATATTGTCACACCCGTGACTTATTGGGGGTTGGGGAGTAGCTCAGATAAACACCAGTACAGAATAAATACAATTTTATTCATAGCTTATATAGAAAAAATACATTACAAATTGTCTAACTTACAGTAATAAGTAAGGGACCATCTTCAGGGCTGCTCTTGGGGTTCACTGGTATCAACCGGGCGACTCGTGACCTCTGTTGTAGTTCACACACTTCTGTCCTGTTACTTGATCTTCGTCACGCTTTTATTTATAGTCTGATATTACAAAACATTACAATAGTTTATTGACACCAGTAAAGGGTGACCCAGATATACCGCTGAGTCTTGGCAAGTCAGCGGAATGTATTGGTGCTGACAATGCCAATCAAGACATTATGCGAAAGCAATAATCGCATAATCATGGTTACCAATCCAAGAAACAACTGAATTGTGTTTTGGTTTTCGTACTATAAACAATTTAATAACTGAATTAGCGGTCATGAAATGCGAAAACAGCAAGCGTGCCTGCAAGAAGTTCGAGTGCTTCAAAGTCCTATTGGGACCACACGGCACTTCGCCAGTTCCATTTCAGAAGAAGTTCCTATTAAGAGACAAAAACCGTGAAATAAGAAACTGAAAAAGCGGCTCAAATCCAGGTTCGATTGTCAGAAAGACACAGCTAATTATTGTAAAGCCCCAGTTTTGATCGGCTGCATTAGAGTACATTAGACTACCAATTAATTCTCTGTATCGTGTGGGGACTTTGAACATTTTTAAATCTCTGTTAACTTTTGAGTGGCAGTCATAGGGTGTTTTAACTGGATTGCAATCTACCATTCTGAATTTCTCTAAAACATATTTTTTTTGTTTAAGTGTTACTCCTTTCTTGCTTTGGTTAATTTCTATTCCAAAAAAAACTTAGCATTCTTTGATCTTCAATTTCTCAGCTAATTCTCTCTTAATTTCATTACCAGTTTGTTTTTCGACAGTTTTTTTGTACTCCTTAAATTTTTCAAGAAATTCTCCTTTTGACATGAGAAAATACACCTAAATGTTAGAAGATATCTTGATCCACCACTGGTTCTGAGTCGCATTGGTCCGCAGATGTCTGAATGAACAATATTCAGTAACTGCTTACTTCTTACTTCTCTGTCGGTAAAGGATGTCCTTGATTGTTTACCTCGTTGACATATGTCACACCACGTGGGTAATTTATCGTTATCCAATTTTATTTATACTTAAATAAATATTATATATAAAATATATAAAATAATTGTTCCAATAGTGCCGGTCCATTTGAAGCATGGATTGACTCCAATTTAAGCCATACGTCTTTGGAAATCTCGCATCCTTTGATACTCTTGAGGTCCGATGGGCTTATGCATAGGATTATGTCCGCATTTACCTTTTTATCTTATTTACATCCACGTTTTAAGCGCTGATTCACCTTTTGTGTCACCCTGACATATAACTGGCTTTGATACTTCACCATTAACGAAATCCCAGGTATCGATTTTGGTAAGTAACGCCTCTACCTGAATCCGCCTCGTGTCGAAATTTTCTTTTCTTACTACCTCGGTCGAAAGTACGTATTTTGCTCCCCGGTTCCACGATAGGAAATCGGCTACGCCTCGGGCGATATGTCGCGCAGTGCAGGAATCTCAAACTTTCTTCCCTTGTAGTGTAAAATACTATTTCTTACTACCTCGGTCGAAAGTACGTATTTTGTTCCCCGGTTCCACTACAGAAAAATACTATTTTCTGCCGCGGAACCGGGGAGCAAAATACGTACTTTCGACCGAGGTAGTAAGAAAAATACTATTGGATAGAAGTTCAATTCTTGTCCCACACATCGCCATCTCGAGTCCCATGTTTCGATAGTACGGACCTACGTTATAACTCATCGTACATATGAGAATTAAGCTTGTTTATTCTAATTATAATTTTAGAATTGTGCCGAAGTAATTCTTCCTTAAAATTTAATCTGTACTGTAATCAGTAAATGTGTTTCATAAATTATGTCGCATATATCTTTTAAGTACTTCTTTCCACTAATTAATTGGAGGTTAAAATTAATTAAATTAACCACAAAACGTAAACAAAGTAGTTTTATTTGGAAAGTTATATTATATTTAAAAATTTGGGAACCCCATTTATAGTCATTTTGTGTAAGTAGAAATATAAGGATGAAATTGATTTGGAACAGTTCTACCATTAAAGTTATTATAACTCATCTCGACATTTCTTTGCTCTGTCAATTTGTTGACACTGTGGATACAAACAAATAGAATTATAACAAAAAATATAACTGAATCACAATTTGATGTAATATTAATACAATATAAGATCAAATCAAATTTACTTGAAAGAAGACAACGTGTTTCCAAACCACATATTTCGAATTAGGTTTAATTGAATTAACCATAACTCATGCCTATAATTGGACAGGCTGACATACATCATAAGGTGACGTAACCTTAGCAACATAAATGTTATTTTCTCTTCTAACATATCTCCCTTCGTTGCAACTGAAACAGGAAAGATTGCAAAATGTCACTCAATACAACACTCTCTCCAAAATGTTCGTTTAATTTTGTACTAATTAATTAAAATTTTATTTATGTGTATATACATCAGGCAAGTTACTTGTTTTCAATTTCATCCCCCACCTCTCTTAGCAGCAAAATATATTTCTGCATTTAAGTATAAAGTTAATGAAAACAATTTCTATTCACAAGTTAATGATCTGACAGATTCACAGACAGTATTCCTTTGATGGAAAATAAATGTCGTCGAGACATCTACAACTGATTTGATTTCAGTGACTCGTAATCGGAACCTTCGGACAGTAGGTTCCTATTATTGTAACTGTTTAAATATGTCACCTTTTTAAATCAAAAAATAATTCACGTAGTTGATTCTTTAAGCAAGAATTAGTGAGCGGCAAATTTCAACTAGGTACTGAATTTCTCTCTTTCACGTTTGGTTGGATTATCACCCTCAAACAACACTAAGATACCAATCTTTCTAATTTTGCTAATTTTATGTCAAAATTTATTTAGATTCCTCATGTCTAGATGACAAGTTCAAATAATGACAACACAATTTATAAACAAAATCAAATCACAATTTTCTGTGTAAAAATTTGCAATCTTTGTTGAGTTGAAATTTATAATTAATAGCTCATTTGTAATTTTGATGAAATTTTCATCTACTTTAGTGCATATATATTTTAAGTGTCTCCACGTTTTCTTGAGAGCTCGTAACCACTACACACGTTTTGACAACTTGCTGACAAATTAGACTACTTGGGCATGTTGGGGTATTTTCATTCTAATTAGTTGCTAATCTTATAATCGCGATTATAGGAACCTGGGATCATTTTAAGTAGTATTTTTCTAAAAAAACTACTTTACCGTGCAATAAGGTATAACATAACTGAAAAGAAAGATAAACATTCAAGAGGTGACACACAATTTACTTGGTTTATCTATATGCTATATGCAGAATCTTAACATCTACTACATGTCTGATCGGTATTCTAAATAAATGATTTTCCAAGTAAATTGCGTCTCAATTCTTGACTCTGTTATAGCGTAAGCTTTATTTTCAAGAATAAGATATTTTTTCGCATTGTAAATTAAATTATATCAGCAGAATGCTACACAGTTAACTGTGACAGGAAAATAGCTCCTCGATTATTATTATAGGATCCTGTGTTCAGAATATCTCGACAATTTATAATAACAACTTTGTATACTTGGTAAGGCCATTATAAAATCGGCCAACAAGCAAAATGAAATAACTCCAACATCAGTTGACAGTTAGTTGTCAAAACACACGTACAGAACCAGAGTTCTCAAAAACTTATTCTCTCGTTTTAAGAAATTGTTAATAAATAATTTCATTATTTATTCCATATAGTATTATTCAAGACTTAACCATTAATTTAAACCACACACATTTTCCATTTAAATTTGATTCACTGATGTTAATCATCAAATTTGACTTTCCTTAGACATTATGTGTTATTCCTCATGAATTACATCTGAAATAAATTAATGGCGTGTATGTAGTTGTTGATTTTTTGAATGGTGAGACACCTACTGTTCTAAAGTTTCGCAGCATCTCTTGAATGTTGAAATTGTTAATATTTTAAATTAAGTTTTGGGAACAGTTGTAAATAACAGTTGCTAGGCTACAACAAGTGTTCTATTGTTTTTTAAATTTGGATTCCCTTAGATGGGTCCATATCGTTCGCTTAAATCTCGACTTCAAACGAATAAATGCGAAGGCATCCGAAAGCCGACCGCGCCATGCCTCCGGGCGTTCAGCGGCTCGAGGGATTTGGACCGGGGCTGTCGACTAAAAACTGCGTCTCCAGTGTAGCAAACCGTAGAATAAACAAATTTATCTTGGTAACTCTGGTGGAAATGAGTAGGTATTTTGTAATATGCGAAGTAGATATAAATATGTTTTGGAGTAGGTACAGGGTTATTAATTTAGGTAACCTAAAATTAATTTCTAAAATAAATATGATAAACAATTTTATAATTTAATTAGATTCATTAATTTATTTAAATGTATATGATTTTACATTTGTTACAGGACTTATAGTCATCTTCGAGTACATAATAAAAATTAAGTATTGTTTATGTCAACAAAGGAAGAATCTTCGTTAAATTGATGACACGGTTTATGAAGTTTTTTAAATAATAATAATAATTTTAATAAAGAAATATTGAACTTGAATACTTTTAAAACATTATCTACAAACTGTCAAATATCTACAAACTTGTCTAAATTTGTCTTTAAAATAGCAAGTGTTTTATTTTTCAAATTTTGAAACAAATTAGTTATTAACAACACAACGTAACCAAGTAATTTTAGGTCACAATTTCTTTGAATAATTTTAATTATATATATATATATATATATTAAGGAAGGTAATATCTCGTGAATTTTTCTCTGTTATTTTGTTAATATCTTATTTATATCCATATATTATCAATTTTCAAATCCATCAAATTAATCAAAATTAATATTCATTTTAAAAAACTATATTTTAAATATAAAAAACTACATTTTAAATATAATATTAAAAATTACACACGGGCTTGTAAATATATGTGATACAACAAACGTATATAAAATTAAAATATATGACTATTATTATCGTATATTCAGGATATATTAAATTAAAAAATTAATTGATATTTGTTACCTGTTTTAAAATTATCCAAAAATGTGGAACATTTTGGATTATGTTCTTCGTTTTTAACAGAAAATAGGAGCAGTTTAACCTTTTTAATTATGGATAGAAACATATTCTTTATTTTATGGATTGTACCATTAAACCTTACAAAATTATTTTGAGTATTCTTATTAGCATTGTAATGAATGTTTTACTATATATACATGAAAAATGTTTGTCAATTAATAACTATTAACACACATGTTTCTTCATAGAATGTCACGTGATTATAATAAATAAAATTTTAAACTTTAAGAGCGGCGTCTCCTTGTGTTAAATTCTCTATACAAACACCGTCGACGACTTGGAACAAATCTCAAAAACTTTGCAATCAATCTATTTCACATTTTGGGCGTGCATTAATATGTGTTGATCTAATACATGACATAGTTTTGAAGTCATAATATTCTTTAATAACAACAATAATGGTCAAACTTAGGTCATTTTCTACCATGTTTGTACAACAAATTCTAACCTAACCTAGCTTAACCTAACCTAACCTAACCTAACCTAACACATACATCTGTGACATCGAGATTAATTTCTATTTATATTTGATTGTGTACTAAGGATTAATCAAAACTACTATTGTGTATCGTATTTATTATATTTGTTTATATGATAAAATATGATTGGTTAACAATTAACCATACGACAAAAAATAAATAAATAAAAAGTTTAAACTGTATATATTATTGTATTTTTAATATATATTACTGTATTATGAATTTTTGGGTGGTATTTAAACTTTTAAACAAATAGTATATTTGAATTATTTATTACATTAATTAATTTACAATATATTTCATGTATCTTGATGAACAAAAATAAACAATATAAAATAAAAAAATATTACTAAACCAATAATGAAAAATCAACATTACTTATTCCAAACTATTTTCAAAACATCTATGGCTTATGAGACTGTAGTTTTTTAATTCAAAATATCTTAATGGGACATTTTATTTAGTAAATCCAACATACAACCTCACTAAAATGTAAGACTCTTCCTTTTTAATACAATAGCAATTATATTTTATAATTTTGTATTTATATATCTCGTTTCATTTTAGTTGTTATTTATAGAATTATTTTGTATTATGTTACATGTTAAATGTACATTTAAGTTGTTATTTATATATATTTTACAATATATTTTGTTCAAATAGACATTTAATATTAACATTTTGTTTTGTTTAATATATTCTTATTTTTGAATTTATCTGTTTATTTTAATTATATATTTAACTTTTAATACGAATACGATATGGTAAAAACTATCGTATGATAGTGTATAATTCTTAATTACCAACATATAATATGATAATGGAGTAAAATACCTTTAGAATAAATATATTAGAATTAGGACAAGAATTATTACACGAATTAAACAATAAGAACTGTAACTATAAAAAAGTTTTAGACATTAATATTCGATTCAAAATACATAACGTGAACAAGCAATATTCTTAATTTGTCAAATTTAATGATGCGAATCTGTTGCAATAACACACTCGCCGCAAGCGAATATAGCCTTTGAAGGATGCAGATCTGACGCCGACCGTATATACATGAGATCTCAAATGCGGTCCGGTTCCATACAAAAAAATTTGCGCACGAACTGAATGTTTATTTGATTTTGTGGCGGAAGCGCACAAAGTGCGATCGATTCCTTTTCTAGTAACTGCCGCTCTTAAAAACATTTAAGTTGCGCATATAATTCATTGACAACTATTGTCAAACAGTTTGTTCAAAGTAGTACTTACAATCCCTTAAATATATACCGTCAAAATTAATCTCTATTTATATTTGTTTATTAAATTTAGGTTAAGTTGCATTACGAATGATTTCAGAACTACTATTGACTAGAATCCACATGATTAATAGTTGGCAACACTTAATTACTAGCAACCGGGCTCCCGAAATATAAACCTTAAATAACGAGGCGTTCTACCTTTCGCGCGATAATTTTGAATGGGAACACGAGAACTTCGGGCGCGTACGGGTACACTTCGCCTTTACTCGGATGATACTTTTTTGTACCCCTTAGATACATAATTTATTGCAGTTAATCAAGGCGGAATATTGTAACAATTACATTAATAACGAAATATATCTATTTTAGAGCCCTGATTTCAAATAGTGTTAATTAATCATGAAACTCTCGGAAATCAAGCCACATGAAAATTTCCCGTGGGCTTTAATTTTGCTGTATCAAAATATTACCAATTATATTTAAAGTTCACTTAAATAAAGTTAGGAGATAAGATATATTAACAAAACACCAAAATGTCTTAGAAACTGTAAAAAAGAATCCCGATTTGTATATATATCAAAAGTTAACCAAAGTTATACAATATTACAGAGTACAGAGAATATTTAGTGTAAAATATCGTGTTATATATACCGCCCCTTTGGTTGACTGAATCAACGCACTACAACGCCGTATAATCAAATTGAGACATCCCTAATTAAAAATCGCTCCGTTATTTTCCTTCTTTCAAAAAAATCTTTGGTCACTGTGTTTTTCATTCTCTTCTACAATATGATTTATTCAATCAATTTTTGAAGATAATTTTTGCAATACCCTCAAAAATTATTTCTTTTTACAGATTGCAAATTTAAATAAAGTATCTTAAGAACTCCATCTACATCCCAACGCATATGGAGAGTTACCACCACGATATTAACATATTTTTGAAGCAAGTATAGAGCATACAGGTAAAGCAAGTAAATTGTGTCTCACTTCTTGAATGTCTATAAGAGCATAAACTTTCATTTCAATTATGATATACCTTATTACAGATAATTTAGAAGAATACTGCTTAATAGGATACAAGGCTCCCAGAAAATTGTGAAATAGTGTGAATTACTATTTCATGATTTGGTTTATAAATTGTGATAACATTATTTGAACTTGTCATCCAGACATGAAAAATCTAAATAATTTGCGACATAAAATTATCAAATATGGAAAGATTGGTATATTAGTTTTGTTTGAGGGTGATAACTAAATGTGAAGGAGAAAAATTCAGTGCATAGTTGAAATCTGTCGCTCACTTATTCAAGCTGAAAGAATCAACTACGTAAATTTACTGTTTATTTAAAAAGGTGAAATATTTAAACAGTTACAAAAATAGCAACTTACCGTCTGAAGGTTTAGATTACTAGCCCTGAGAGTCACTGAAATCAAATCAGTTGCAGATCCCTCTTTGACATTTATTGCTGCTGAATAGATTGCTGCTAAGAGAAGTTTCAACTATTATAAGGTGGGGAATAGAATTGAAAACAAGATAACTGGCCTGATGTATAAACACATAAATAAAATTTTAATTAATTTGTAATTACAAAATAAAACGAGTGGGTGTGTGACTGAGTGACATTTTACAAACTTTCAAGTTTCAATAGCAACGAATTGTTTGTCAAAAAATAAAATAACATGTCAAATTATGTTTCTTTATGGCATATGTCAGAAGTATGTAATTTAGAAAAAAGTTGTCTTCTCTCAAGCAAATTTGATTTGATTCTTACATTGTATTAATATAACACCCAATTGTGGTTCAGTTATATCTTTTCTTATAATTCGTTTTAATCCACGGTCTCAGCAAATTGACAGAGCAAAGGAATATCGTGATGATTTTTCAATTTGTTATAATATTTTTGATGGTAGAACTGTTTCGAATCAATCTCATCCTTGTATTTCAACCTACAGTGGATGACCATAAATGAGATTCCCAAATATTTAAATATAACATAACTTTACAAATAAGACTACTTTGTTTAACTTATGTCGATATTTTAATACTAGTTTGGTGTTATAAAATGGTTTGCCAATTTTTTCAACCTTCAATTATTCAGTGGAAAAATATACAGATATATATATATATATATATATATATATATATATATATATATATATATATATATATAGTTATTTAGGAAACACCTTTTCCGTCATAAATTACAGATTAAAATATAAGCAAAAACAACTACAGCACCATTCTAATATTATAATTACTATAAACATGCTTAATTCTCAAATGTTAGATGAGTTGAAACGCCCATACTATGGAAAACTTTCCATAAAATGAAAGTACCTGCTTTAGTCCTCAGCCTTTTTGATAGATTGTGATTTTTTCTTGTACTTTTTTCGGATTTCTTGCATATTTTTTCATATTTCATAGCCTCAGAGAAAATAGCATGCCCTCAATCTCCGGAGATCTATCTTTCAACACTCTAATCCAGAGATTGCATGCTTGCATGATATCCAACCCTGTGAATCCGACAGATACAAGAGACCTTGTCTCTTGGCTGTCTAGACCTCTGCGTTTCTTTGGGACATCTTTTCTTTACCATGTAGCGATTGTTACGTACCTCTTTAGTTTTCCCTTCTATTTTCCTAAACCTTCCTAAACCTTTGTGGTTAATTACTCTTAGGCCATGATCTTCGCATCGGTGCCCGGAGAGGCCTCCTTGTTTCAATAAACAAAAATCATAATTTATTCTGAAAACAAATCAATGTGTTGTTTTATGGAGCGTTATTCTGTGTTTAGTTGGGAATTCCTGTAAGTATAAGTAATGAATTTAGCCAAAATTATTCCCTAAAAATAATAGTTTGGTACGATCGGTTTCATTTCTAGCACTACTGTACATAAGTTTTTCTTCTAATTACCATTTTCAATGAGAAAGAACCTGTTTTGTATGTGTAATAGTTTCTGCTCGAAGGACCAATGTTTTGTATGTGCTGGACTAGTAAAACTGCGAAGTTTGTGATTTTTCTGTTTATTTTGCTCGGAGCATCTGAATGTTGTGTGTTGCTTTCGAGCTGACTTAAAAGTAAGTAACTTAAAGCTAATTCACCCTAACTAACTAAGGGGAGGGGGTTGCGCATTAGACGTTGCCAATGTTGACAAATGCTCTAACATGCCGCCCGCCTTGAAAATACAATTTTCAATAGACAAATAGAATATAATTAATACATTGGAAATCAGAATAGGAGTCATAATAGAAAAGTCAATCACAAGGTAGCGCACACACTTTCGAAATTGCTCGTTTTAGCACACCGGTTGTGCTTTTTACACTCACTACACGCACTTCTCCATCTTCACCAGGATGTAACTCAAGAATGCGTCCCATACGCCACTGTAGAGGGGGCAGTTGGTCGTCCTTAATGATGACAAGATGTCCTGGTTTGAGGATGTGTTGACCCGCTTGTTTCCATTTCAACCTGGCTTGGAGTTCGGACACGTACTCTTTTTGCCAACGTTGCCAAAAGTGGTGTTTCAGTTGATCCAGTCGTTGGTAATTATTGAGTCGGTTGACAGGAATGTGGGAAAGGACAGGTTCAGGAATTGAAGTTAAACATTTGCCAATTAGAAAATGACCCGGCGTTAACGGAGATAAATCATCTGGATTTGTTGATAATGGACTTATTGGACGCGAGTTGAAAACTGCTTCAATCTGTGACATTACCGTATAAAACTCTTCAAACGTAAACTTATCATTGCCTAATATTCGCCTCAAGTGATGTTTAAAGCTTTTAACACCAGCTTCCCATATACCTCCAAAATTAGGTGATCGCACAGGAATGAAATGCCACGTAATACCTTCTTTATTCAAGAATTGATTAATATTATCTACGTTAGTGTCAACAAACAGAAATTCTTCTTTCAATGCGGAGTCTGCACCTACAAAGGTGGTGGCATTGTCGGAATATATGTTGGAGGGCAAACCTGGTCTAGCGATGAACCTTTTTAACATTTGTAAAAATGCCTCTGTGCTCAAATTAGTTAATAATTCTAAATGGGATAGCCTTTGAAGCCATGCAAACGAAGACACAAACATAAGCCTTTATGATTTTTGCACCTCTTGTTATTCTCTCTGTCAACAAAAATGGTCCTGCGTAATCCAAACCAACGTTTGTGAAAGGATTGAACTGATTAACGCGGCATTCAGGCAGATTACCCATCAAATATTCCGTATTCGTTGGCTTAGCCTTAAAACATCGAATACATTTCCGAATTATTCCTCGACATACGGTGCGACCTGAGATTGGCCAATAATTATCCCGTACGGAATATAATAATTGTTGAGGTCCGCAATGTAACAGTCTGACATGCTCATTTCTGAGGACCAATTCTGTTAAAACATGACTCTTTGGTAAGATGACAGGATGTTTTTTGTTAAAATTATAATCACCGTTAACTAATCGACCACCCACACGTATTAAATTGTCGTTATCAATAAACGGATTTAAAGACAATAGTCTGCTTTTTTTATTAATTGGCCTTTTATTTACCAAATCATTATACTCAGTAACAAATGTAGTTTGTTGCATTACACGTAGCAAAACTACCATAGAATTTTTTAATTCGGTACAGCTCAGAGGGCCAGATAGTTTTTTTTTCTTTACAATTTGAAATAAATCTTAACATGTATGCAACAACGCGCTTTAATTTTGTTATCGACGAATATCGTATGAAGATGGATTCGTCTGTAATGGTTGTTTGCAAACAAACAGTTTTTTGCTCTGGAATTATATTCGGTTCAGATTCCGTAAATTCTGGCCATTCTGACTTATCTTTAATGAGCCACTGTGGGCCATTTGACCAAAACGTGGAGGTTTTTAAAACATCTGCATTCGTACCTCGTGATAATAAATCTGCAGGATTTGACTGAGACCTTACATGATTCCATTGTTCTTGTTTTGTAAGTGACTGAATCACACCCACGCGATTTGCAACAAAGGTTTTCCAACGCGATGGACAACCTCGTATCCAACAAAGAACAATCGTGGAATCTGACCAAAATAATTGTGCTTGAATGTTGAGTCTCATTGATCGTCGTACCTTGTCTGTTAATTTTGCGAGTAATGTTGCAGCGCAGAATTCAAGCCTTGACAATGATACCTGTTTAATTGGCGCAACCTTTGATTTGGAACAAAGCATTTGAACAAAGTACTGATTTTTAACCTTACATCGTAGGTAAATACAGGCACCGTAAGCCGTTTCAGACGCGTCTGCAAAACCGTGGAGCTCACGTTCCTCGTACTCTGGCTTCAACACAAACCGATCAATCTTCAAGTTATTCAAATTTTGAATATTATTTACAAATTCTGACCATAGACTGGATAAATGAACAGATATGGGATCATACCAATCTAGTTTTTGTAACCACAATTTTTGAATAAGGATTTTTCCCAAAATTGTGACAGGTGCAATCAATCCCAAAGGATTAAATATTTGACCTATTGTTGACAAAATGAAACGTTTGGTTGGAAATTGTTGAGAATATTTAAGCTGACTTGTTTCAAATTGAATAATGTCGTTACAAGCATTCCATAGTATACCAAGCGTCTTATTATTGTCATTTGGTCCCAAATGAATTAATCCAACATTTAAATTGTTATTTACTTGAAATTTAGATAACAATTCTGAATCATTACACAACCATTTGCGCAGTTCGAACTTGCCCCGTTGTAAGATGTTTGACAGTTCTCACTGAATGCGCAGTAACTCTGCCTTTGAATTAGCACCCGTAATCACATCGTCTACATAGAAATCATTCTCAATGATCCTGCTAATTTCGGGAAACTCTGTTGAGTGATCCATAGCTAATTGTTTCAAACATTTAACACTTAAGAATGGTGCTGATGCTGTGCCGTAAGTTACGGTTGCCAGCTCATAGGTTTGTATTGCTTCATTTTTGTTGAATCTCCAAAATATTCTTTGCATGCATCGTTCATCAAAATGAACCAGAACTTGACGATACATTTTTGATATATCTCCTGTGAGAACATATTGATTAATTCGGAATCTCAATAGTATGGAAAACAACTCATTTTGTATGGTCGGGCCGCTGCATTGAACATCATTTAGCGAAAGACCGCTACTTGTCTTGGCCGACGCATCAAATACAACACGTATTTTTGTTGTCAAACTTGATTCTTTTAAAACCGCATGATGAGGTAATAATATTGAGTACCAATCTTCTCATCACCTACATCCTCGACTTGTTTCATGTGTCCTAGGTCGATATATTCTTGCATGAATTCATCGTAACTTTGTTTT
The DNA here is from genome assembly GCF_024364675.1 of Aethina tumida. Lineage (NCBI taxonomy): Eukaryota > Metazoa > Arthropoda > Insecta > Coleoptera > Nitidulidae > Aethina > Aethina tumida. The sequence goes on from NC_065435.1 coordinate 27,959,088, forward strand.
AAATGGCTATTTTTCGCTAATTTTCTTTCTAGCGACTGAAATCTATTTAATGCTCCTTGCCTCGATTCACCTAGCTGACCTTTTTTGTCGTTAAACGGAATTCGTACAATGAATCTGCCAGACGAGTAGCGCTCATAATGATCTTTAAAATGATTCACGCAAAACTGTTCCCTTTCATTAAATATTTGATACGAATCACCTATTTTCACTATTTCCCAAAAACGCTTCACGATTTCATCAGTTTTGTTTACGACTAAACAATTGACTGAATGCCTCTGATTCCCTTTACTCCAACCTCCTATAACGATCCACCCAAAGTACGTATTTTGCAGCATAGGATTATGTTTTCCCAGTGAAACACGCTCAGGCAGTAGAACCTTCCAAAATATGTCGGCACCCAATAGGATGTCGATATCATTGCATATATTGAAAGTAGGATCTGCCAAAGTAATACGACTTGGAAGTGTAAAGTTATATTTTGGCATTGTAGTAGAAGGTATGGGTTCTGTGATCTTATTCATAATTAAACATGAAACGCATGTTTTGAATGAACCTTAAACAGAAGAAATGTCGAGTATTGTTTGATATTGAATCTCCGATATAGTTTGACCAACACCAGAAATTTTAAATTGGGTTTTGTGTTTATTTAAATTTAACATTTTAACAGCCCTTTCAGTCACAAATGAACTTTGGGACCCGTTGTCAAGTAGTGCACGTAGAACTTGATTGTTGCCTTGTGCATCTGTTACATGAATTAAGACTGTTGACAAGTAGACTTGCCTTTGTTCATTTGCCACCGAGTGATTGACAATGGTAACTGGCACTTCAGTGTCAGTGACAATTTCACTGCCAACATGTGTCTCAATATGTAGTAAGGTATTATGCCTTTTGCCACATTTTCGACAACTAAATGAATGGCATGTTTTTGTGTTGTGTCCCTGCCTTAAACAGTTTAGACACAGCTTAAGCCTTTTAGTTTCTGAGATACGGTCATTTATTGAGAGCCCTTTAAATTTATTACAGTTGTAAATTGCATGATCCTTTTTACAATAATAACAACTGACCTTGACAGACACAGTGGCATATGCGCTTGATTTGAATGGTTTGTTCTTTGGCTTTTTAGACCTTTCATGTTCCAGTTTCTCTAAAAGCTCACAACGCCCTTTTAGAAATTTATACATATCCGCCATGTTTGGAATTTGTGAGTTGTTGTTGACGATCTCCCATTCGCGTCGGGTAATATCGTCCATTTTGGTTGCGATTATGTAAATTATAAGAGTATCCCACGTATCTGTCGGCTCGCCCAAAGATTTTAGAGCACGCAAGTTTTTTGTCACAGAGTCGCAGAGATCTCGCAATTGAACATGTGATTCCTTTGTAACATTTGGATGATCGAAAATGGCTTTAATATGATTGTGAATTATTAGGGACTTGTTCTCGAACCTATCTTCTATCAATTGCCAAGTAATATCATAATTATATGCAGTAATTTCAATGGACTCGAGCAGCATCCCCTTGAAGACACGAGCGCAAATAATAAAGTTTTTGAACGTCGGACAAAGATTGATTTGCATGTATCAATGACTTAAATGCATCGCGAAATTCTAGCCAACCGTCATAGTGGCCCTTAAAACAAGGTAGATTTATTGTAGGCAATTTTATACCTGTCATTGGATTGCTCGCGACTGTATCTGATGATGACGTATTCGATTGTGTTTGATTATTTATGGTATAATCGTTGATTAATCTAGTAATTTTTGTTGCAACGTCATAGAATGAATCTTCAAACTCCGCCAATTCAGAACTATCCTCATTATCTTCGAGGTAGTATATTTCTGTACAAATGGAAGAAAATTCATCTAATATACACGAATGTTTTTCCAAACGAATTCTTAATTGTGCTATTAATTCGTCATTAATGATTGCGGTGTCTATAGAGTTTACGTAATTTTGCAACCTGGTCAGCTTGCCTTTGATTGTACGACGTTTACATTGTAATTTCTTAATGCTTTCAGTAGACATTGTGATCGTTTTGTTTTTCAAATGTAAAGAATTTTTTAAATTGGCAAATGTGCATGCAGGTAGTAGATGGGAAACAAAGACTCAAGTGGTTGTAGACACGTGTTACGCAGGCCTTTCGACTTGAAACCAATGATTGTGGACACGTGCAATGCAGGCCCTTTTGACTTGAAACCCTGGTATGTTTTTGAAATGACCTTGATGTTGCTATGTTTGTTGATTAGACTTCCTTTTGCTGCAATTCTTCTGGAATCGATGCCAAATCCAAACTTGACTTGCCTGCACTGGTTATTTCAACTGGAACCGTTGCCAATTGAAAACTAATTGCTGTTTTCGGTACGACGGAACTTATCGCCACGTATTCTTCTGTGTGTTGAACAGGTGTTTTCCGTTCGCCCTTGCTTCTTGCTAATCTTGTACACGTAAATCAGGCTCGAAGGACCAATGTTTTGTATGTGTAATAGTTTCTGCTCGAAGGACCAATGTTTTGTATGTTTTGTAGTCAGTAAAACTGCCAAGTTTGTGATTTTTCTGTTTATATTGCTCAGAGCATCTGAACGTTGTGTGTTGCTCTCGAGCTGACTTAAAAGTAAGTAACTTAAAGCTAATTCACCCTAATTAACTAAGGGGAGGGGATTGCGCAATAGACGTTGCCAATGTTGACAAATGCTCTAACAGAACCTCATTAATAAAGAGAGAATATTTAACTATTAATTTCCTGTGGCATAGACAACTACAGTACTTACATTGCAAAGGCGTACAGGATTTGTACAGAAAGCGACTGGTACACGGTAATAAATTGGATAATGATAAATTATCCATGTGGTGTAACAATGTCAACGAGGTAAGCAAGCAAGGAAACCCTTTACTGACAGAGAAGGAAGAAGTAAGTAGTTACTGAATATTGTTCATTGAGATATCTGCGGACCAATGCGAGTCAGATTCAGCGGTGGATCAAGATATCTTCTTACATCAATAGATGATTATAATAGGTGGTTCCAGGTTTTTTCCTTAAGTCAAAGAGAGAAGTTTTTGAAAAATTTAAGGAGTACAAAAGAGCTCTCAAAAAACTAACTGGTAATGAAATTAAAAGAGAATTAGCTGAGAAATTGAAGATCAAAGATTGCTAGGTTTTTCTTTAGAATAGAAATTAACCAAAGTAAGAAAGGAGTAACACTTAAACAAAAAAAATATGTTTTAGAGAAATTCAGAATGGTGGATTGCAATCCAATTAAAACACTGTATGACTGCAACTCAAAATTTAACAGAGATTTAAAACCATTCAAAGACCTCACACGATACAGAGAATTAATTGGTACTCTAATATACTCTAATGTAACCGGCTTTGCAATAATTAGCTGTGTCGTTGGATGTGGTACCGCCTTCCTTTCTGCAATAGAACCTGGATTTGAGCCTCCTTTTCCTTTTCTTATTTCACTGTTCTTGTCTTTTAATAGGAACTTTAATAGGGTCACTAAATAAAAACGAAAATGTCACTACCAACACTTTTTCGCAGTTGCTACCGAAACTTGGTTAAATGACGATCGTTACCTCTGCCATTGATAACTACAGAAAAGTCTCTTATTGTTAGCGACTTTTGTCAATTATTCAAAGTGTGGGCAAGGTAGCAACCAGGGAATATTGTTGATAGTAACAATTTTTGTTTGAGTTGTTCGTCCTTCTTCTGTCTGAATTTAGTTATAAAAGTTACCATAATCGAAAGAGAAGAGTTGTTAATTTGGCTTGTAACCTCGGTTACTAAACCAATAAACTATGTGTAGGGTCCGGAAAAAAGAAAAGCTAAGTGAAGGTGAGATACAGAGAGTGAAAGAGTGCTTACACAGTGTCGTCTAAACTAGGGATGCTATCGGTAAACTCTGATAGTACCCCTACTCCTAACGCTAATCCCAAATCTTTGTCCCAACTAGCCACCCCTACTCCTGCAAAGTCTCCCAGCTCCAAAACTCAGAAAACTTCTTGGAACTCGGTCACCCCCAAGGAGGTGATGTCGAAATTGTGTAACTACGACGCACCCCACCATTTATGGTTCAGTGTTGAAATTTATGTATATTGAATTGTATTAAAGTATTTTAGACCAAGTACCTTAAGAATTAGAAGAGCCTTCTCATAGAAAATAAACTCCTTGTCATTAAAGTAATTATTTAACGTTTCTAATTGAATGGAATTATTTGGTAGCACTAATGGCTAGTCGTCTCAGTCTCAGTTTCGGCTCATATTTTTTGACAACTCACTGACAATCTTGACAACTGATCTTTGTGTAATTTTGTTTTGTTTGGTGTCCGATCCTATAATGCTCTTTGGCGAATTACAGAAAGAGGATATTTCAGTCTGCCAAAATGTGCGAAAAATGGGATCATATAAATATTAATCAAGGAGATGACCCAGCTTACAAATTCCGATAATATGCATTCCTCAGTTAATTTAATGCTGTCTTGTTAACCCAAAGTAGTTTACCTGAAACATTCTTCTCAATTTACAGCGCAATGTAGCTTAGGCTATTATAAAGAATGAAAAATTATAACACAACTTAAAACAAATAATGTTTCATTTTCTCTTGGGAATCCAATTGTGACTGATGCGATGACCTGTAGGAGTGTACTGAAACTACACATAAACTGTTAAAATTGTAATTTGAATTGTGCGCCTGTAGAGAGTTAAGTTGTAATTTTAACACTAAATTCTTAAATATAAGTTTTTCTCCTGAAATAATAAATTCTTTTAAGAAAAATTAACAGGTTATGGAGCCAGAAAAGCTCAGGGAAGCCCAGAATGGCTTACTTACTGAGAAAAGTAATGAAGTTAACCTAAAACGTCAATACGACAAATGAAAAGTGTTTTCTCGTAACATCTGGAATAAGTGTTCTTAAATTGTCAGCAAACAATCAATTGGCATTAATTGAAAAGTTAACCGGCCGAGATAATTACGTAACGTGGCGATTTGCTCTAAAAACATACCTATAGCAAGAGGAGTTGTGGAACTGCATAGACCCCACCACATGTGTCATTGTAGTACTGCAAAAGAAGTATGGGATACGTTTTCATAAGTATTTGATGACTCTTTGTTGACACGCTGTTATGGGCTGCTGCGTGATCTCTATAATACTTCACTTACTCTATGTCAAAACGTAGAGAAATATGTGAGCAAAATTATGTGTACTGCTCACAAGCTCAGAAACATCGGTTTCGCAGTTGACGATGAATGGCTAGTTCCATTGCTACTCTCCGGTCTACCAGAGTCCTCTTATCAACCAATGATTATTGCTATTGAAAGCTCCGGCATGAAGATAACTTCTATTTCTGTGAATTCAAAACTATCACAAGATGTTAAACAACCTGAAAGTGACTCAACAGTATTCGCAGTCAACAATACCAACCACAAGAAACAAAGTAAGTAAGGGTGCTACACTTGTAATAAGTAAGGTCATAAAAGTCCTCAAATGCAAATCCAGGACCAAGGATCATCAATAAAAGAAGAAATGGAAGAAACAAATCAAATTTACTTGAAAGAAGACAACTTTTTTCTAAATTACATATTTCGAATAAGGTTCAATTGGACATTGGATGTTTTGTTTATATTTTAAGGTCTGGCATATGTCACAAGGAATCGTAATCTTAGCAACATAAATGTTATTTTCTTTTATTTGATAAACAAAATTCCTTCGTTGCTATTGAAATTTGAAAGTTCGTAAAATGTCACTCAGTCCAACACCCACTCCCAAATGTTCGTTTAGTTTTGTAATTACTAATTAATTAAAATTTTATTTATGTGTATATACATCTAGTTATCCTGTTTTCAATTTCATCCCTCACGTCGTCCGTATCACATATTCAAACTAAATTATAATAGTTGGAACTTCTCTTAGCAGCAATCTATTCTAATGGAAATATAAAGTTAACAAAGTTAACAAAAACAATTTCTTTTCACATGTTAATTATCTATCAGAATCACAGACAGTTTTTGTATGTCGACGATAGATCTGCAACTAATTTGATTTCCGTGACTTTCAGGAACAGTAATCGACATCTCCACAATAATGGCATCAAGTTGCCATTATTGTAATTGTTTAAATATTCCTAACGAGTTCCTAAGGAGTCCGCACGTTTTGACAACTCTGGGAATTTTGACAAATAATGTGAGAGTATTTCGTTCTGCTTAATTGCTGTACTTATAATCGCGATACCGATTATGGAAAGAGGTTATTTTATACGACAAAACATCGCAGAACCTGGGATCCTACAGCAGTATTTGTGTAAAAAGCTACTTTAATGTGTGGGCAAACGCATCAAGATATGCTCCAGCTTTTCCTTTACATTTACCCAAAGTCATTTTAGCTTGAGCCGAACCAACTTTTCTAGAAAAACTACCGCCCAGTCTATTACTCATTTTTAAATTTCAAACACATTATATTAAAATCTTTTATCTAAAGTATAACTTGCGAATATGGTGTTGATTAATTTTTTTATAAAAACTAATCACTTTACATTACAATCGTTATGATTATTTACAGTGGAAAAATTACTTGTCAAATCCAGCCCATTTAGTGTAGCTAACAATAAATCATGGCAGATTCTATGAAATGCCTTTTAAATGCCTGTATAAACAGCATCAACCTGTAAATGATTATCAAGAGCACCAACTGTCGAGAGGTTATAAATAAGAAGGTTGGTCGCAGAAGACTTACATTTGCAAAATTCATGTTGACTCTCATTTATAATATTTTGGAACTATGGCATAATTATTTTGGAAATGATTTTTTTGGACAATCTTGGTAAACAACAAGTAAACTATCTCCATCCTTTAAGGTAGGTATAACAAATGATTTTTTACGTACTTTGGGAAATAAAGTAGATTTTAAAATCATATTAAATTTCATTGTTAGAGGCTTTGTTAATGAGAATCCACAATTCGTTCAATACTGTAGAAGGAATATCATAAGGACCTCTATTACTAGATAAATCAAGACTTCTGAGTTCATTGAAAACATCTATCTGGACAAAATTATAATTACGTTTTGAATATAAACAAAAATATTAGATTTGTGTCTGCATTGAAGGCTAAAAAGTGAAACAAACAGCTAACGAAGTGTAAATACTTATTTCTTTTGTTGTTTTTGTCTTTTCAATGACGAAATTGTAAGAAGTTACCAAATAAGTGTTCAAGATCAGTTTTGAAATCAAATGATATTTTGTACATATTCAGGTTTCAACAGCAATGAAGGCGAAATTTTATATATTTTCTTTGATAAGATAATAATAAAACTTAAACATCTTTTTTAGCTGCTTTTTTTCAATATTGTTAAACTTATAAATTCACATCACATAATTAGGACCTTCCTACTTTCCGCATATTTTGGCAAATTGAAATAACCTCTCTCAGTAATTCGCCAAAGAGCATTATATTATTGGACACCAAACGAAACGAAATTACACAAAGATCAGTTGCCAAGATTGTCAATGAGCTGTCAAAAAATATTAACCGAAACTGAGATCTGAGACGGCTAATCATTAGCGCTGTTTTCTCCCAAACCAATTTAAAAGTTTCTTCTCTATGAGAAGTCCCTTCCAATTCTTAGTGTACTTGGTCTAAAATACTTTAATACAATTCCATATACATAAATTTGAACACTGAACCATAACTGGTGCATTGTAGTTAGACAATTTCGACATCACCTCCTTGGGGGTGACCGAGTTCCTGAGTTTTGGAGCTGGAAGACTTTGCAGGAGTGGGGGTGGCTGGTTGGGATAAAGATTTGGGATTAGCGTTAACAACTCTTCTCTTTCGATTATGGTATCTATTATAACTAAATTCAGACAGAGGAAGGACGAACAACTCAAACAAAAATTGTTACTATCAACAATATTCCCTGGTTGCACTTTGAACAATTGACAAAAGTCGCTAACAATAAGAGACCTTTCTGTCGTTACCAATGGCAGCGGTAACAATCGTCATTTATCCAAATTTGAGTGGCAACTACGGAAAAGAGTTTGTTAAGGAATGAAATTGCACATTGATAATTGGAACCCCTCTGTATAGATGCCCTAACGCAAGCGTCATGCTACGCAGGGTTTTTAGTTCTTAGTTTTTAGTCTTTGACGTTTCTAGCCGAGTGCACACTTTGTAATAATATAATAAACGTTTAGTGTTCTTGTAACATCGACTTTTAATCTCATCACACTCACACCTCAGTTTTCAAAAGTGTTTGTAGTGATATTTTTGTTTTTATTTAGTGTCCCTTTTTGTCTGAATTTAGTTAGTTACCAAATTCAGACAAATGAAAAATTTGTTTACTTGTCTGGTAACCTTGGTTACCAATTCAAGAAACAACTGAATTAAATTTTTGTTTTCGTACTATAAACAGTTTAATAACCGAATTAGCGATAATGAAATGGGAAAACAGCAAGTGTGCCTGCAAAAGTCGAGTGGTTCCGAATCCTATTGAAACCGGACGGCACATCGCCAGTTCCGTTCTACAAGAAGTTCCTACTAAGAGACAAAAACCTTGAAAGATGGAAAGGAAAAGGCGGTTCAAATCCAGGTTCTATTGGCAGAAAGAAAGGTCACCCGCCCGGTAAACCCTGAGCACGACTCCGTTCCAAGTTCCGAAAGAGTTAACTATCTAAAGTAAGTAACAACAGCAAAATTCGGCAAAGCGCCACACCGACATCAGACCCCCAAATGGAGTTAGACATAACGTTCGTACTTCTGTTTGAATTTAGTTATAAGAGTTGCCATATTCAGACAAAAGAGAAGAGTCGTTAATTTGGCTGGTAACCTCGGTTACTAAACCAATAAACCATGTGTAGAGTCCACGAAAAAGATAAGCCAAGAGGTACCCGAAAACTAGACGTTAAGATTAAAATCTCGGAACTAGAGGGTGAATTACAACGAATGAAAGTAAGTAATGCAGTAAGCTGTCTGCGTATGGAGGTGTTCTCGAAATCCTGACGACGCACCCCTGTGCTCACCGATAGGACATGGAAGCACTGGAAGTATTTGTTTCCATTAAGGTCAAAACACAAAAGTTAATAGTTAGAACATGCCTGCTTACAAGGCGACGTGGAATGATAATGCAAGGTACTCAGTAAAACGCTTATTGACTATCTTACAACATTGGTGGGCTGTATACAACTAACTCTGCTCTTACAACTTAACTCTGTTTCTATAACTACGCTCTTCTATTGTTTTTATTCTCCGTTGTCATCACAACCGTTATACACGAAGTCTAGATATTCTAACATAACTTGCCTCGAGTGAATTGGACCAATGATGAGTAAGTATAGTGTTTGCATGAGTACTGAGGTTTACACTTTAAACTATCAATTATCATTGGTTGATTGTGTCTTATGAAATTTTATACAATATGTTCCTATTTTATCTACATTTTAAAAAATTAAGACTAAGTTTCCTAAGTTGTTCTCCAAAGAGCTTATAAAATTAACTATTCGTTATTCATTTGTAGACATTTGAATTCCGTTCCCATAAACAAATTTCAATTTTGTTCATAAAATCAGGTAGACCAAAAAGTTTTCTTTACTTGTTTACCTCCAAACTTTAATCAGTTCAAACATTTCATACGAACCACATTTCTCTGAAGTTGCTCCTACGCTTCAATTCAAAATTATTAGTTAAATATTCTCGCTTTTATTAATGAGTCCCTGCCTCATTGGAAATGATAATCGGAAGAAATACTTGTGTATAGTAATGCTAGAAATGAAACATATCGTATCAAACTGTTATTTTTAGGTAATATTTTTGTCTAAATTCATTAATTTACTTACAGGAATCCCAACTAAACAAAGAATAAGAACTTTCATGTATATGACGCTCCTTAAAACAACACATTAATACCTAATTAATTTGTTTTCAGAATAAATTAAGATTGAAATCTTAAAGTACGATGCAAAAAGCAAATGGTGTAAAGATTCTAGTGGCCCAAGAATTGGATTTAAATGTAAGTATAATTTTCATCTGTATTCAAGATTTTTATAATTAATGACATATTTTATGTTAAAACACACAATTAAATTATATAATTTAAATGAAAAACAAATAAAATTGGTATATATAATAAAATTAATCTTTAATATTAATTTTATATATCTTTTTTAAAGTATTTCGACGATTCGTTGGGCACGACGAGTTACGTTCACATGGAAAGGCTGATTACCATCATATAAATGAAGATGAAATGAGCCACGACAAAACCTGACGACGTCGGCAAATATTTTCTCTGAGGCTATGAAATATGAATAAAAATCCAAGAAATCCGAAAAAAGTACAAAAAAAAAATCACAATAAAGAAGAAAACATCATTACCAAGAAACCGTATTCAAAAGTTCTACCAAAAAGACTGAGGACTGGAATGTTTCCGTTGGAGTTCCACATATCTATCTCTGTATATAGCAAGTACTTTCATTTTATGGAAATGTTTCCATAGTGTGGATCTAGGTTTCAACTCATCTATCATCTGAGAATGAAGCTTGTTTATAGCAATTATAATTTTAGATTAGTGCCGAAGTAATTTTTCCTTAAATTTTAATCTGTACTGTAATCACTAAATGTGTTTCCTAAAAAAATATGTTCCATATAACTCAGTACCTCCACTGAATAGCTGAAGGTTAAAAAAATCGACAATGGGTCGAAACCATTTATTAACAACCAAACTTATATTAAATTAACCACATAACTTCTTTAAGTACCTTTGTACACAAAGTAGTTTTATTTGGAAAGTTATATAATATATAAATATTTGGGAATCACATTTATAGTCATAGTTATAGTGTGGGTTGAAATATAAGGATGAATTTGATTCGGAACAGTTCTACCATTTAGTATAACTCATCTCATCTCGATATTTCTTAGCTCTGTCAATTTGTTGACACTGTGAATTCAAACGAATAGAATTATACCAAAAAATATAACTGAACCACAACTTGATGTAATATTAATACAATATAAGATCAAATCAAATTTACTTGAAAGACGACATCCCTCACCTCTTTTAGCAACAAAATATATATCGGCATTTAAGTATAAAGTTAACAATGTTAACAAAAACAATTTCTATTCACATGTTAATTATCTGCAGAATCACAGACAGTATTTCTTTGATTCAAAATAAATGTCGACGAGAGATCTGCAACTGATTTGATTTCAGTGACTCGTAATCGAAACCTTCAGACAGTAGGTTGCTATTATTGTAAATGATTAAATATTTTACCTTTTTAAATCAAAAGATAATTCACCTAGTTGATACTTTAAGCAAGAATTTGTGAGCGGCAAATTTCAACTAGGTACTGAAATTTTTCTATCTAATAACACTAAGATACCAATCTTTCCAAATTTGCTAATTTTATGTCAAAATTTAATTAGATTCCTCATCTCTAGATGACAACTTCAAATAATGTCAGCACATTTTATTAACAAAATCATGAAAAAGTGATTTCTACTTTACAATTTGCTGATTTGCAATCTTTGTTCAGATGAAATTTATAATTAATAGCTCTATCATTTGTAATTTTGTTGAAATTTTCATCTACGTTTGTGCATATATATTTTAAGTGTCTCCACGTTTTCTTGAGAGCTGACAAATTGGACAACTTGGCCTTAGTTGCTGATTTATAATCGCGATTCTAGGAACCTGGGATCCTATTAATTAGTATTTTTCTAAAAAATCTTTATAAACATTCAAGAGGTGAAACACAATTTACTTTACCTACATGCTCCATACTTGCTTTAAAATAAAGTTCAAATCGTGGTGGTGAATCAAAACTTGAAGATTGTGATGCACAATATAAATTGAACTTTGCGAATGTTATTTGATGGGATAAGAACCCTTTAGAAGATAAATAAAAGTTTTTTGTGCTCTTCGCAATAACTAAATGAACAAGTTTAGAAGGTAAATTTACCAAAAAATAGTTTTGTACATAATCTGGGTTCAATAGCAACGAAGGCAGTTCTTCTTCCTTTCTATTTACCTGGAAGAATATCATCATCTGACACATGTCTGATCGGTATTCCAAATAAATGCTTTTCTAAGAAAATTGTGTCTCAATTCTTGACTCTGTTATAGCGTAAGCTTTATTTTCAATAATAAGATGTTTTTTCGCATTGTAAATTAAATTGCATCAGAAGAATGTTTCACTGTTAACTGTCACAGAAGGATAGCTCCTCCATTATTATTATAGAATCCTGTGTTCAGAATATCTCGACAATTTAGAATATCATCTTTCTATATTTGGTATCGCCAATATAAAATCGACCAACAAGCAAAATGAAATAACTGAAATATCAGTTGTCAGTTAGTTTTCAAAACAAACGTACAGGACCAGAGTTCTCAAAAACTTATTCTCCTGTTTTAAGAAATTGTTAGTAAATAATTTCATTATTTATTCCATATGGTATTACTCAAGCCTTAACCATTATGTTAAACCCTACACATTTTCCATTTAAATTCAATCCATTGATGTTAATCATCAAATTTGACTCTTTTAAGAAATTATGTGTTATGAATTACATCTGAAATAAATTGATGGCGTGTTTGTAGTTGTTGAGTTTTTGAATGATGAGATACCTAGTGTTCTCAAGTTTCACAGCATCTCTTGAATGTTGAAATTGTTAATATTTCAAATTAAGTTGTAGGAACAATTGTAAATAACAGTTGCTAATTTACAATAAGTGTTGTATTGTTTTTTAAATTTGATTTCCTTTAGCTACATAATTTGTTGCATTTATTCAATCATATTGGAACAGTTACACTAATAACAAAATATATCTATTTTAGAGCTCTGATTTCAAATAGTGTTAATTCGTCATGAAATTCTCGAAAATCAAGTCATATGAAAAATTCCCGTGGGCTTTAATTTTGCTGAATCAAAATATTACCAATCATATTAAAATTCATTTAAGTAAAGTTAGGCATATGATATATTATCAAAACACCAAGATGTCTTAAAAACTGTAAAAAAGAATTCCGATTTGTATATATATCAAAAGTTAATCAAAGTTATACAATATTACATAGTACAGAGAGTATTTAGTGTACAATATCGTGTTATATATACCGCCCCTTTGGTTAACTGAATCAGTGCACTACATCGACGTATAATCAAATTGAGTCATCCCTAATTAAAAATCGCTCCGTTATTTTTTTTCTTTCAAAAAAACCTTTGGTCACTGTGTTTTTCAATCTCTTCTACAATATGATATATTCAATCAATTTTTGAAGATAATTTTTGCAATACCCTCAATAATTATTTCTTTTTACAGATGGCAAATTTAAATAAAGCATCCTAAGAACTCCATGTACATCCCAACGCATATGGAAAGTTACTACCACGATTTTAACATATTTTTAAAGCAAGTATGGAGCATATAGGTAAAGCAAGTAAATTGTGTCTCACTTCTTGAATGTCTATAAGAGCATAAACTTTCATTTCAATTATGATATTATTATTATTATTATTATAGATAATTTAGAAGAATACTGCTTAATAGGATACAAGGGTCCGCGATGTTTGGTAGTATAAAATACCTTCATTCTATGATCAGTATCGCGAATAAGCAGAACGAAAATACTCCATCTTTAGTTCTCGATGTTGTCAGTGTGTTGCCAAAACACGCATACTGTCAAGAAAATATGGAGACACCAAAATTATATATCCACCAAAGTAGATGAAAATTTTAGCAGAACTGCAAATGATAAAGCCATTAATTATAAGTTTCAACCGAACAAAGATTGCAAATCAATATTTACGCAGAAAATTGTAAAATAGAAATTACTATTTTATGATTTGGTTTATAAGTTGTGTTGATATTATTTGAATTTGTCATCCAGACATGAGGAATCTAAATAATTTGCGATATAAAATTATCAAATATGGAAAGATTAGTATATCATTTGAGGGTGATAACCAATGTTGAAAAAGAAAATTTCAGTGTTGAAATCTGTCGCTCAGTTATTCAAGCTGAGAGAATCACCTACGTGAATTTACTGTTGATTTAAAAAGGTGAAATATTTAAACAGTTACAAAAATAGCAACTTACTGTCTGAAGGTTTAGATTACGTGCCCTGAAAGTCACTGAAATCAAATCAGTTGCAGATCTCTCGTCGACATTTATTTCAAGTTTCAATAGCAACCAATTGTTTGTCAAAAAATAAAATAACATTTATGTTGCTAAGATTACGTTTCCTTATGACATATGTCAGAAGTATGTAATTTAGCAAAAAAGTTGTCTTCTCCCAAGCAAAACTTGATTTGATTCTTATATTGTATTTCACCAAATTGTGGTTCAGTTATATCTTTTCTTATAATTCTATTCGTTTTAATCCACAGTGTCAGCAAATTGACAGAGCAAAGGAATATCGTGATGATTTTTCGATTTGTTATAATATTGTTGATGGTAGAACTGTTTCGAATCAATCTCATCCTTATATTTCAACCTACACTGGAAGACTATAAATGAGATTCACAAATAATTAAATATAACTTAACTTTACAAATAAAATTACTTAGTTTAACTTAAGTCGAAAATTTAGTTTGGTGTTATAAAATGGTTTCGACACATTGTCGATTTTTTCAACCACCAATTTTTCAGTAGAAAGATTTACAGCTATATATACCATAATTATTTATAATATATACAACAATTCTGGAGCTGTAAGTTTATAATATATTCGGATATGCAACAAATAACATTTTATGTAATAATTTGTAGGCTGTTATAATAGGGAAAACAACAGGAAAAGTATTATTCGTAGGTGTAAGGAATAAATACTGTTGTATTTGCGCTAGAGCCGAAAACAATAATGAAGCTGCTAAAACACATATTTGTTTTAAAAATTGGTCCGGTTCATCATCTTCAATGGAACAGGATATAATAGTAGAGGGATTTAATAACAGCATAGAAATGCATGGGTTGAAATACTTAAAATTTATTGCAGATGGTGATTCCTCAGTTTTTAAAAATATTAAAGAAAAGGTACCATATGGACACGAGGTAAACTTGTAATATAAAATAATAGTTAGATAAGTTTTACAAATATTTACACAATACTTTTTAGGTTGTTAAAATTGAATGCATGAACCATGTATTAAAAAATTTCAGTAAAAACCTTTACAAAATTAAAAAAGATACTCAAGGGGTCCCTGTTGATGCCAGAAAGATGTTAAAAAGCGATACTATTAATGAACTAAATAAATCAGTTCAATCTGCAATTTACGCAAATACGCAGGATCCAGAAAATCTAAGAGCCGATATTAGAAATTCAATATATCACGTTTATGGTAATCACAGTGCTTGCAAACAGTATTTGTGCACCAATACTGGAGACGTTTCTAATGATCGAACAACTCAACTTATATCTTCTGGCCTGCATCACCATCTTTTTGGTGCTATTGAGCAATTATTAATGAAGGCTGATTTACTTCTTGATAAAGAAACCAACAATAAAGCAGAAATTTTTATGAATATAATGGCTCGTTTCAATATGGGAAAAAGATTGAACTTGATTCAAAGAAATTCATTTCAAATACGAGCTCATTTAAGCGTCCTCTCTTACAATTATGGTTCAGATTGGCATACAAAACCTTGGAAACCATATTTTAATGAAAGTCCAGGTAAAAATCTAAAAAAATTTATAAGTGCTCAGGGTAATGAAAAAGAACGGAAGCGCAAAAATCCTTATGATAGGGAATCTGTAAAAAAAAGGATCAAATTTTCAGGAGATTCTAACTATGGTCCTAACATAGCGGAAACATATGTTTCAGATAGTGATATCAACTCAGCAGTACAAAATTTGTGCGAACGTTTGAAGGTGGTGTATGCTTTATGTATATATACATATATACTCCTACTTCTAACCCTAACACCAAGCCTTCCTCCCGACCAGCCACCCCACACCTCCAAAACGCAGAAGTCTTCCACAAAGTGGGATACGCCTATGGAGGTGTTCTCGAAATCCTGACGACGCACCCCTGTGCTCACCGAAAGGACACGGAAGCACTGGAAGTATTTGTTTCCATTAAGGTCAAAATACAAAAGTTAATAGTTAGAACATGCCTGCTTACAAGGCGACGTGGAATGATAATGCAAGGTACTCAGTAAAACGCTTATTGACTATCTTACAACATTGGTGGGCTGTATACAACTAACTCTGCTCTTACAACTTAACTCTGTTTCTATAACTACGCTCTTCTGTTGTTTTTATTCTCCGTTGTCATCACAACCGTTATACACGATGTCTAGATATTCTAACATAACTTGCCTCGAGTGAATTGGACCAATGATGAGTAAGTATAGTGTTTGCATGAGTACTGAGGTTTACACTTTAAACTATCAATTATCATTGGTTGATTGTGTCTTATAAAATTTTATACAATATGTTCCTACTTTATCTACATGTAAAAAAATTAAAAACTAAGTTTCCTAAGTTGTTCTCTAAAGAGCTTATAAAATTAACTATTCGTTATTCATTTGTAGACATTTGAATTCCATTCCCATAAACAAATTTCAATGTTTTATTTATTAATTCGTTATTCATTTGTAGATATTTGAATTTCGTTGTCATAAACTAATTTCAATTTTGTTCATTAAATCAGGTAGACCAAAAAGTTTTCTTTACTTGTTTACCAACAAACTTTAATCAGTTCAAACTTTTATTTCATACGAACCACATCTCTCTGAAGTTGCTTCTACGCTTCAATTCAAAATTATTAGTTAAATATTCTCGCTTTTATTAATGAGTCCCTACCTCATTGGAAATGATAATCGGAAGAAATACTTGTGTATAGTAATACTAGAAATGAAACAGATCGTATCAAACTGTTATTTTTAGGGAATATTTTTGTCTAAATTCATTAATTTACTTACAGGAATCCCAACTAAACAAAGAATAAGTACTTTAATTAATTTGTTTTCAGAATAAATTAAGATTGAAATCTTAAAGTATGATGCAAAAGGCAAATGGTGTAAAGATTCTAGTGGCCCAAGAATTGGATTTGAATGTAAGTATAATTTTCATCTGTATTCAAGATTTTTATAATTAATGACATATTTTATGTTAAAACACACAATTAAATTATTTAAATTAAATGAAAAACAAATAAAATTGGTATATATAATAAAATTAATCTTTAATATTAATTTTATATATCTTTTTTAAAGTATTTCGATGATTCGTTGGGCACGAGGAGTTACGTTCACATGGAAGGGCTGATTACCATCATATAAATGAAGATGAAATGAGCCACGACAAAACCTGACGACATCGGCAAATATTTTCTCTGAGGCTATGAAATATGAATAAAAATCTAAGAAATCCGAAAATAGTACAAGAAAAAATCACAATAAAGAAGAACACATCATTACCAAGAAACCGTATTCAAAAGTTCTACTAAAAAGGCTGAGGACTGGAATGTTTCCATTGGAGTTCCACATATCTATCTCTGTATATAGCAAGTACTTCCAATTTATGGAAATGTTTCCATAGTGTGGATCTAGGTTTCAACTCATCTATCATCTGAGAATGAAGCTTGTTTATAGCAATTATAATTTTAGATTAGTGCCGAAGTAATTTTTCCTTAAATTTTAATCAGTACTGTAATCACTAAATGTGTTTCCTAAAAAAATATGTTGCATATAACTTTTAAGTACCTCCACTGAATAGTTGAAGGTTAAAAAAATCGACAATAGGTCGAAACCATTTATTAACAACCAAACTTATATTAAATTAACCACATAACTTAAAAGTACACAAAGTAGTTTTATTTGGAAAATTATATTTTATATAAATATTTGGGAATCACATTTATAGTCATTTAGTGTGGGTTGAAATATAAGGATGAATTTGATTCGGAACAGTTCTACCATTTAGTATAACTCATCTCATCTCGATATTTCTTTGCTCTGTCAATTTGTTGACACTGTGGATTCAAACGAATAGAATTATACCAAAAAATATAACTGAACCACAACTTGATGAAATATTAATACAATGCAAGATCAAATTAAATTTACTTGAAAGACGACATTCCTCACCTCTCTTAGCAACAAAATATATATCGGCATTTAAGTATAAAGTTAACAATGTTAACAAAAACAATTTCTATTCACATGTTAATTATCTGCAGAATCACAGACAGTATTTCTTTGATTCAAAATAAATGTCGACGAGAGATCTGCAACTGCTTTGATTTCAGTGACTCGTAATCGGAACCTTCGACAGTAGGTTGCTATTATTGTAACTGTTTAAACATGTCACCTTTTTAAATCAAAAAATAATTCACGTAGTTGATTTTTTAAGCAAGAATTAGTGAGCGGCAAATTTCAACTAGGTACTGAATTTCTCTCTTTCACGTTTGGTTGGATTATCACCCTCAAACAACACTAAGATACCAATCTTTCTAATTTTGCTAATTTTATGTCAAAATTTATTCAGATTCCTCGTGTCTAGATGACAAGTTCAAATAATGACAACACAATTTATAAACAGATTCAAATGACAATTTTCTGTGTAAAAATTTGCAATCTAGCTCTATCATTTGTAATTTTGATGAAATTTTCATCTACTTTAGTGCATATATATTTTAAGTGTCTCAACGTTTTCTTGAGAGCTAGTAACCACCACGCACGTTTTGACAACTTGCTGATAAATTAGACAACTTGGGCATGTTGGGATATTTTCATTCTGCTTAGTTGCTAATCTTATAATCGCGATTATAGGAACCTGGGATCATATTAAGTAGTATTTTTCTAGAAAAACTACTTTACCGTGCAATAAGGTATAACATAACTGAAAAGAAAGATAAACATTCAAGAGGTGACACACAATTTACTTGGTTTACCTATATGCTATATGCAAAATCTTAACATCTACTACATGTCTGATCGGTATTCTAAATAAATGATTTTCCAAGTAAATTGCGTCTCAATTCTTGACTCTGTTATAGCGTAAGCTTTATTTTCAAGAATAAGATATTTTTTCGCATTGTAAATTAAATTATATCAGCAGAATGCTACACAGTTAACTGTGACGGGAAAATAGCTCTTCGATTATTATTATAGGATCCTGTGTTCAGAATATCTCGACAATTTATAATAACAACTTTGTATACTTGGTAAGGCCTTTATAAAATCGGCCAACAAGCAAAATGAAATAACTCCAACATCAGTTGACAGTTAGTTGTCAAAACACACGTACAGAACCAGAGTTCTCAAAAACTTATTCTCTCGTTTTAAGAAATTGTTAATAAATAATTTCATTATTTATTCCATATAGTATTATTCAAGTCTTAACCATTAATTTAAACCACACACATTTTCCATTTAAATTTGATTCACTGATGTTAATCATCAAATTTGACTTTCCTTAGACATTATGTGTTATTCCTTATGAATTACATCTGAAATAAATTAATGGCGTGTATGTAGTTGTTGATTTTTTGAATGGTGAGACACCTACTGTTCTAAAGTTTCACAGCATCTCTTGAATGTTGAAATTGTTAATATTTTAAATTAAGTTTTGGGAACAGTTGTAAATAACAGTTGCTAGGTTACAACAAGTGTTCTATTGTTTTTTAAATTTGGATTCCCTTAGATACATAATTTATTGCAGTTAATCAAGGCGGAATATTGTAACAATTACACTAATAATGAAATATATCTATTTTAGAGCCCTGATTTCAAATAGTGTTAATTAATCATGAAACTCTCGGAAATCAAGCCACATGAAAATTTCCCGTGGGCTTTAATTTTGCTGTATCAAAATATTACCAATTATATTTAAAGTTCTCTTAAATAAAGTTAGGAGATAAGATATATTAACAAAACACCAAAATGTCTTAGAAACAGTAAAAAAGTATCCCGATTTGTATATATATCAAAAGTTAACCAAAGTTATACAATATTACAGAGTACAGAGAGTATTTAGTGTAAAATATCGTATTAAATATACCGCCCCTTTGGTTGACTGAATCAACGCACTACAACGCCGTATAATCAAATTGAGACATCCCTGATTAAAAATGGTTCCGTTATTTTCCTTCTTTCAAAAAAATCTTTGGTCACTGTCTTTTTCATTCTCTTCTACAATATGATTTATTCAATCAATTTTTGAAGATAATTTTTGCAATACTCTCAAAAATTATTTCTTTTTACAGATTGCAAATTTAAATAAAGTATCTTAAGAACTCCATCTACATCCCAACGCATATGGAGAGTTACCACCACGATATTAACATATTTTTGAAGCAAGTATGGAGCATACAGGTAAAGCAAGTAAATTGTGTCTCACTTCTTGAATGTCTATAAGAGCATAAATTTTCATTTCAATTATGATATACCTTATTACAGATATTTTAGAAGAATACTGCTTAATAGGATACAAGGCTCCCAGAAAATTGTGAAATAGTGTGAATTACTATTTCATGATTTGGTTTATAAATTGTGATAACATTATTTGAACTTGTCATCCAGACATGAAAAATCTAAATAATTTGCGACATAAAATTATCAAATATGGAAAGATTGGTATATTAGTGTTGTTTGAGGGTGATAACTAAAGGTGAAGGAGAAAAATTCAGTGCATAGTTGAAATCTGTCGCTCACTTATTCAAGCTGAAAGAATCAACTACGTGAATTTACTGTTTATTTAAAAAGGTGAAATATTTAAACAGTTACAAAAATAGCAACTTACCGTCTGAAGGTTTAGATTACTAGCCCTGAGAGTCACTGAAATCAAATCAGTTGCAGATCCCTCTTTGACATTTATTGCTGCTGAATAGATTGCTGCTAAGAGAAGTTTCAACTATTATAAGGTGAGGAATAGAATTGAAAACAAGATAACTAGCCTGATGTATAAACACATAAATAAAATTTTAATTAATTTGTAATTACAAAATAAAACGAGTAGGTGTGTGACTGAGTGACATTTTACAAACTTTCAAGTTTCAATAGCAACGAATTGTTTGTTAAAAAATAAAATAACATGTCAACTTATGTTTCTTTATGGCATATGTCTGAAGTATGTAATTTAGAAAAAAGTTGTCTTCTCTCAAGCAAATTTGATTTGATTCTTACATTGTATTATAACACCAAATTGTGGTTCAGTTATATCTTTTCTTATAATTCGTTTTAATCCACGGTCTCAGCAAATTGACAGAGCAAAGGAATATCGTGATGATTTTTCAATTTGTTATAATATTTTTGATGGTAGAACTGTTTCGAATCAATCTCATCCTTGTATTTCAACCTACAGTGGATGACCATAAATGAGATTCCCAAATATTTAAATATAATATAACTTTACAAATAAGACTACTTTGTTTAACTTATGTCGATATTTTAATACTAGTTTGGTGTTATAAAATGGTTTCGACACATTGCCAATTTTTTCAACCTCCAATTATTCAGTGGAAAAATATACAGATATATATATATATATATATATATATATATATATATATATATATATAGTTATTTAGGAAACACCTTTTCCGTCATAAATTACAGATTAAAATATAAGCAAAAACAACTACAGCACCATTCTAATATTATAATTACTATAAACATGCTTAATTATCAGATGTTAGATGAGTTGAAACGTATGCCCATACTATGGATAACGTTCCATAAAATGAAAGTACCTGCTTTAGTCCTCAGCCTTTTTGATAGATTGTGATTTTTTCTTGTACTTTTTTCGGATTTCTTGCATATTTTTTCATATTTCATAGCCTCAGAGAAAATAGCATGCCCTCAATCTCCGGAGATCTATCTTTCAACACTCTAATCCGGAGATTGCATGCTTGCATGATATCCAACCCTGTGAATCCGACAGATACAAGAGACCTTGTCTCTTGGCTGTCTAGACCTCTGCGTCTCTTTGGGACATCTTTTCTTTACCATGTAGCGATTGTTACGTACCTCTTTAGTTTTCCCTTCTATTTTCCTAAACCTTTGTGGTTAATTACTCTTAGGCCATGACCTTCGCATCGGTGCCCGGGGAGGCCTCCTTGTTCCAATAAACAAAAATCATAATTTATTCTGAAAACAAATCAATGTGTTGTTTTATGGAGCGTTATTCTGTGTTTAGTTGGGAATTCCTGTAAGTATAAGTAATGAATTTAGCCAAAATTATTCCCTAAAAATAACAGTTTGGTACGATCGGTTTCATTTCTAGCACTACTGTACATAAGTATTTCTTCTAATTACCATTTTCAATGAGAAAGAACCTGTTTTGTATGTGTAATAGTTTCTGCTCGAAGGACCAATATTTTGTATGTGCTGGACTAGTAAAACTGCCAAGTTTGTGATTTTTCTGTTTATTTTGCTCGGAGCATCTGAACGTTGTGTGTTGCTCTCGAGCTGACTTAAAAGTAAGTAACTTAAAGCTAATTCACCCTAACTAACTAAGGGGAGGGGGTTGCGCATTAGACGTTGCCAATGTTGACAAATGCTCTAACATGCCGCCCGCCTTGAAAATACAATTTTCAATAGACAAATAGAATATAATTAATACATTGGAAATCAGAATAGGAGTCATAATAGAAAAGTCAATCACAAGGTAGCGCACACACTTTCGAAATTGCTCGTTTTAGCACACCGGTTGTGCTTTTTACACTCACTACACGCACTTCTCCATCTTCACCAGGATGTAACTCAAGAATGCGTCCCATACGCCACTGTAGAGGGGGCAGTTGATCGTCCTTAATGATTACAAGATGTCCTGGTTTGAGGATGTGTTGACCCGCTTGTTTCCATTTCAACTTGGCTTGGAGTTCGGACACGTACTCTTTTTGCCAACGTTGCCAAAAGTGGTGTTTCAGTTGATCCAGTCGTTGGTAATTATTGAGTCGGTTGACAGGAATGTGGGAAAGGACAGGTTCAGGAATTGAAGTTAAACATTTGCCAATTAGAAAATGACCCGGCGTTAACGGAGATAAATCATCTGGATTTGTTGATAATGGACTTATTGGACGCGAGTTGAAAACTGCTTCAATCTGTGACATTACCGTATAAAACTCTTCAAACGTAAACTTATCATTGCCTAATATTCGCCTCAAGTGATGTTTAAAGCTTTTAACACCAGCTTCCCATATACCTCCAAAATTAGGTGATCGCACAGGAATGAAATGCCACGTAATACCTTCTTTATTCAAGAATTGATTAATATTATCTACGTTAGTGTCAACAAACAGAAATTCTTCTTTCAATGCGGAGTCTGCACCAACAAAGGTGGTGGCATTGTCGGAATATATGTTGGAGGGCAAACCTCGTCTAGCGATGAACCTTTTTAACATTTGTAAAAATGCCTCTGTGCTCAAATTAGTTAATAATTCTAAATGGATAGCCTTTGAAGCCATGCAAACGAAGACACAAACATAAGCCTTTATGATTTTTGCACCTCTTGTTATTCTATCTTTCAACAAAAATGGTCCTGCGTAATCCAAACCAACGTTTGTGAAAGGATTGAACTGATTAACGCGGCATTCAGGCAGATTACCCATCAAATATTCCGTATTCGTTGGCTTAGCCTTAAAACATCGAATACATTTCCGAATTATTCCTCGACATACGGTGCGACCTGAGATTGGCCAATAATTATCCCGTACGGAATATAATAATTGTTGAGGTCCGCAATGTAACAGTCTGACATGCTCATTTCTGAGGACCAATTCTGTTAAAACATGACTCTTTGGTAAGATAACAGGATGTTTTTTGTTAAAATTATAATCACCGTTAACTAATCGACCACCCACACGTATTAAATTGTCGTTATCAATAAACGGATTTAAAGACAATAGTCTGCTTTTTTTATTAATTGGCCTTTTATTTACCAAATCATTATACTTAGTAACAAATGTAGTTTGTTGCATTACACGTAGCAAAACTACCATAGAATTTTTTAATTCGGTACAGCTCAGAGGGCCAGATAGTTTTTTTTCTTTACAATTTGAAATAAATCTTAACATGTATGCAACAACGCGCTTTAATTTTGTTATCGACGAATATCGTATGAAGATGGATTCGTCTGTAATGGTTGTTTGCAAACAAACAGTTTTTTGCTCTGGAATTATATTCGGTTCAGATTCCGTAAATTCTGGCCATTCTGACTTATCTTTAATGAGCCACTGTGGGCCATTTGACCAAAACGTGGAGGTTTTTAAAACATCTGCATTCGTACCTCGTGATAATAAATCTGCAGGATTTGACTGAGACCTTACATGATTCCATTGTTCTTGTTTTGTAAGTGACTGAATCACACCCACGCGATTTGCAACAAAGGTTTTCCAACGCGATGGACAACCTCGTATCCAACAAAGAACAATCGTGGAATCTGACCAAAATAATTGTGCTTGAATGTTGAGTCTGATTGATCGTCGTACCTTGTCTGTTAATTTTGCAAGTAATGTTGCAGCGCATAATTCAAGCCTTGACAATGATACCTGTTTAATTGGCGCAACCTTTGATTTGGAACAAAGCATTTGAACAAAGTACTGATTTTTAACCTTACATCGTAGGTAAATACAGGCACCGTAAGCCGCTTCAGACGCGTCTGCAAAACCGTGGAGCTCACATTCCTCGTACTCTGGCTTCAACACAAACCGATCAATCTTCAAGTTATTCAAATTTTGAATATTATTTACAAATTCTAACCATAGACTGGATAAATGAACAGATATGGGATCATACCAATCTAGTTTTTGTAACCACAATTTTTGAATAAGGATTTTTCCCAAAATTGTGACAGGTGCAATCAATCCCAAGAAATCAAATATTTGACCCATTGTTGACAAAATGAAACGTTTGGTTGGAAATTGTTGAGAATATTTAAGCTGACTTGTTTCAAATTGAATAATGTCGTTACAAGCATTCCATAGTATACCAAGCGTCTTATTATTGTCATTTGGTCCCAAATGAATTAATCCAACATTTAAATTGTTATTTACTTGAAATTTAGATAACAATTCTGAATCATTACACAACCATTTGCGCAGTTCGAACTTGCCCCGTTGTAAGATGTTTGACAGTTCTCGCTGAATGCGCAGTAACTCTGCCTTTGAATTAGCACCCGTAATCACATCGTCTACATAGAAATCATTCTCAATGATCCTGCTAATTTCGGGAAACTCTGTTGAGTGATCCATAGCTAATTGTTTCAAACATCTAACACTTAAGAATGGTGCTGATGCTGTGCCGTAAGTTACGGTTGCCAGCTCATAGGTTTGTATTGCTTCATTTTTGTTGAATCTCCAAAATATTCTTTGCATGCATCGTTCATCAAAATGAACCAGAACTTGACGATACATTTTTGATATATCTCCTGTGAGAACATATTGATTAATTCTCAATCTCAATAGTATGGAACACAACTCATTTTGTATGGTCGGGCCGCTGCATTGAACATCATTTAGCGAAAGACCGCTACTTGTCTTGGCCGACGCATCAAATACAACACGTATTTTTGTTGTCAAACTTGATTCTTTTAAAACCGCATGATGAGGTAAATAATATTGATTCGTACAATGAATCTGCCAGACGAGTCGCGCCCATAATGATCTTTAAAATGATTCTCGCAAAACTGTTCCCTTTCATTAAATATTTGATACGAATCACCTATTTCCTCTATTTCCCAAAAACGCTTCACGATTTCATCAGTTTTGTTTACGACTAAACAATTGACTGAATGCCTCTGATTCCCTTTACTCCAACCTCCTATAATATCCACCCAAAGGACGTATTTTGCAGCATAGGATTATGTTTTCCCGGTGAAACACGCTCAGGCAGTACAACCTTCCAAAATATGTCGGCACCCAATAGGATGTCGATATCATTGCATATATTGAAAGTAGGATCTGCCAAAGTAATACGACTTGGAAGTGTAAAGTTATATTTTGGCATTGTAGTAGAAGGTATGGGTTCTGTGATCTTATTCATAATTAAACATGAAACGCATGTTTTGAATGAACCTTAAACAGAAGAAATGTCGAGTATTGTTTGATATTGAATCTCCGATATAGTTTGACCAACACCAGAAATTTTAAATTGGGTTTTGTGTTTATTTAAATTTAACATTTTAACAGCCCTTTCAGTCACAAATGAACTTTGGGACCCGTTGTCAAGTAGTGCACGTAGAACTTGATTGTTGCCTTGTGCATCTGTTACATGAATTAAGACTGTTGACAAGTAGACTTGCCTTTGTTCATTTGCCACCGAGTGATTGACAATGGTAACTGGCACTTCAGTGTCAGTGACAATTTCACTGCCAACATGTGTCTCAATATGTAGTAAGGTATTATGCCTTTTGCCACATTTTCGACAACTAAATGAATGGCATGTTTTTGTGTTGTGTCCCTGCCTTAAACAGTTTAGACACAGCTTAAGCCTTTTAGTTTCTGAGATACGGTCATTTATTGAGAGCCCTTTAAATTTATTACAGTTGTAAATTGCATGATCCTTTTTACAATAATAACAACTGACCTTGACAGACTCAGTGGCATATGCGCTTGATTTGAATGGTTTGTTCTTTGGCTTTTTAGACCTTTCATGTTCCAGTTTCTCTAAAAGCTCACAACGCCCTTTTAGAAATTTATACATATCCGCCATGTTTGGAATTTGTGAGTTGTTGTTGACGATCTCCCATTCGCGTCGGGTAATATCGTCCATTTTGGTTGCGATTATGTCAATTATAAGAGTATCCCACGTATCTGCCCAAAGATTTTAGAGCACGCAAGTTTTTGTCACAGAGTCGCAGAGATCTCGCAATTGAACATGTGATTCCTTTGTAACATTTGGATGATCGAAAATGGCTTTAATATGATTGTGAATTATTAGGGACTTGTTCTCGAACCTATCTTCTAACAATTGCCAAGTAATATCATAATTATATGCAGTAATTTCAATGGACTCGAGCAGCATCCCCTTGAAGACACGAGCGCAAATAATAAAGTTTTTGAACGTCGGGCAAAGATTGATTTGCATGTATCAATGACTTAAATGCATCGCGAAATTCTAGCCAACCGTCATAGTGGCCCTTAAAACAAGGTAGATTTATTGTAGGCAATTTTATACCTGTAATTGGATTGCTCGCGACTGTATCTGATGATGACGTATTCGATTGTGTTTGATTATTTATGGTATAATCGTTGATTAATCTAGTAATTTTTGTTGTAACGTCATAGAATGAATCTTCAAACTCCGCCAATTCAGAACTATCCTCATTATCTTCGAGGTAGTATATTTCTGTACAAATGGAAGAAAATTCATCTAATATACACGAATGTTTTTCCAAACGAATTCTTAATTGTGCTATTAATTCGTCATTAATGATTGCGGTGTCTATAGAGTTTACGTAATTTTGCAACCTGGTCAGCTTGCCTTTGATTGTACGACGTTTACATTGTAATTTCTTAATGCTTTCAGTAGACATTGTGATCGCTTTGTTTTTCAAATGTAAAGAATTTTTTAAATTGGCAAATGTGCATGCAGGTAGTAGATGGGAAACAAAGACTCAAGTGGTTGTAGACACGTGTTACGCAGGCCTTTCGACTTGAAACCAATGGTTGTGGACACGTGCAATGCAGGCCTTTTTGACTTGAAACCCTGGTATGTTTTTGAAATGACCTTGATGTTGCTATGGTTGTTGATTAGACTTCCTTTTGCTGGAATTCTTCTGGAATCGATGCCAAATCCAAACTTGACTTGCCTGCACTGGTTATTTCTACTGGAACCGTTGCCAATTGAAAACTAATTGCTGTTTTCGGTACGACGGAACTTATCGCCACGTATTCTTCTGTGTGTTGAACAGGTGTTTTCCGTTCGCCCTTGCTTCTTGCTAATCTTGTACACGTAAATCCGGCTCGAAGGACCAATGTTTTGTATGTGTAATAGTTTCTGCTCGAAGGACCAATGTTTTGTATGTTTTGTAGTCAGTAAAACTGCCAAGTTTGTGATTTTTCTGTTTATATTGCTCAGACCATCTGAACGTTGTGTGTTGCTCTCGAGCTGACTTAAAAGTAAGTAACTTAAAGCTAATTCACCCTAACTAACTAAGGGGAGGGGGTTGCGCATTAGAAGTTGCCAATGTTGACAAATGCTCTAACAGAACCTCATTAATAAAGAGAGAATATTTAACTATTAATTTCCTGTGGCATAGACAACTACAGTACTTACATTGCAAAGGCGTACAGGATTTGTACAGAAAGCGACTGGTACACGGTAATAAATTGGATAATGATAAATTATCCATGTGGTGTAACAATGTCAACGAGGTAAGCAAGCAAGGAAACCCTTTACTGACAGAGAAGGAAGAAGTAAGTAGTTACTGAATATTGTTCATTGAGATATCTGCGGACCAATGCGAGTCAGATTCAGCGGTGGATCAAGATATCTTCTTACATCAATAGATGATTATAATAGGTGGTTCCAGGTTTTTCCCTTAAGTCAAAGAGAGAAGTTTTTGAAAAATTTAAGGAGTACAAAAGAGCTCTCAAAAAACTAACTGGTAATGAAATTAAAAGAGAATTAGCTGAGAAATTGAAGATCAAAGATTGCTAGGTTTTTCTTTAGAATAGAAATTAACCAAAGTAAGAAAGGAGTAACACTTAAACAAAATAAATATGTTTTAGAGAAATTCAGAATGGTGGATTGCAATCCAATTAAAACACTGTATGACTGCAACTCAAAATTTAACAGAGATTTAAAACCATTCAAAGACCTCACACGATACAGAGAATTAATTGGTACTCTAATGTACTCTAATGTAACCGGCTTTACAATAATTAGCTGTGTCATTGAATGTGGTACCGCCTTCCTTTCTGCTAATAGAACCTGTATTTGAGCCTCCTTTTCCTTTTCTTATTTCACTGTTCTTGTCTTTTAATAGGAACTTTAATAGGGTCACTAAATAAAAACGAAAATGTCACTACCAACACTTTTCCGCAGTTGCTACCGAATCTTGGTTAAATGACGATCGTTACCTCTGCCATTGATAACTACAGAAAAGTCTCTTATTGTTAGCGACTTTTGTCAATTATTCAAAGTGTGGGCAAGGTAGCAACCAGGGAATATTGTTGATAATAACAATTTTTGTTTGAGTTGTTCGTCCTTCTGTCTGAATTTAATTATAAAAGTTACCATAATCGAAAGAGAAGAGTTGTTAATTTGGCTTGTAACCTCGGTTACTAAACCAATAAACTATGTGTAGGGTCCGGAAAAAAGAAAAGCTAAGTGAAGGTGAGATACAGAGAGTGAAATAGTGCTTACACAGCTTTGTCGTCTAAACTAGGGATGCTATCGGTAAACTCTGATAGTACCCCTACTTCTAACGCTAATCCCAAATCTTTGTCCCAACTAGCCACCCCTACTCCTGCAAAGTCTCCCAGCTCCAAAACTCAGAAAACTTCTTGGAAATCGTAAGTATTTTAGACCAAGTACCCTAAGAATTAGAAGAGCCTTCTCATAGAAAATAAACTCCTTGTTATTAATGTAATTATTTAACGTTTCTAATTGAATGGAATTATTTGGTAGCACTAATGGCTAGTCGTCTCAGTCTCAGTTTCGGCTCGTATTTTTTGACAACTCACTGACAATCTTGACAACTGATCTTTGTGTAAGTTTGTTTTGTTTGGTGTCTGATCCTATAATGCTCTTTGGCGAATTACAGAAAGAGGATATTTAAGTCTGCCAAAATGTGCGAAAAATGGGATCATATAAATATTAATCAAGGATTTGACCCAGCTTACAAATTCCGATAATATGCATTCCTCAGTTAATTTAATGCTGTCTTGTTAACCCAAAGTAGTTTACCTGAAACATTCTTCTCAATTTACAGCGCAATGTAGCTTAGGCTATTATAAAGAATGAAAAATTATAACACAACTTAAAACAAATAATGTTTCATTTTCTCTTGGGAATCCAATTGTGACTGATGCGATGACCTGTAGGAATGTACTGAAACTACACATAAACTGTTAAAATTGTAATTTGAATTGTGCGCCTGTAGACAGTTAAGTTGTAATTTTAACACTAAATTCTTAAATATAAGTTTTTCTCCTGAAATAATAAATTCTTCTAAGAAAAATTAACAGGTTATGGAGCCAGAAAAGCCCAGGGAAGCCCAGAATGGCTTACTTACTGAGAAAAGTAATGAAGTTAACCTAAAACGTCAATACGACAATAGAAAAGTGTTTTCTCGTAATATCTGGAATAAGGGTTCTTAAATTGTCAGCAAACAATCAATTGGCATTAATTGAAAAGTTAACCGGCCGAGATAATTACGTAACGTGGCGATTTGCTCTAAAAACATACATACAGCAAGAGGAGTTGTGGAACTGCATAGACCCCACCACATGTGTCATTGTGGACACAAAACGAGACACAAAGGCAAAAACTAAGATAAATTTACTAGTTGTCTAAATAAATTACGTGCACATGCAAGAGAGTAGTACTGCAAAAGAAGTAAAAACTAAGATAAATTTACTAGTTGACTCAATAAATTACGTGCACATACAAGAGAGTAGTACTGCAAAATAAGTATGGGATAAATCTTGGTTGACACGCTGTGATGGGCTGCTGCATGATCTCTGTAATACTTCACATACTACATGTTAAAACGTAGAGAAATATATGAGTAAAATAATGTGTACCGCTCCCAAGCTCAGAAACATTGGTTTCGAAGTTGACGATGAATGGCTATTTACAGTGCTACTCTCCGGTCTACCAGAATCCTATCAACCAATGATTATTGCTATTGAAAGCTCCGGCATGAAGATACCTTCAATTTCTGTGAAATCTAAAACTATCACAAGATATTAAACAACCTGAAAGTGACTCAACAGTATTCTCAGTCAACAATACCAACCACAAGAAACAAAGTAAGTAAGGGTGCTACACTTGTAATAAGTAAGGTCATAAAAGTCCTCAAATGCAAATCCAGGACCAAGGATCATCAATAAAAGAAGAAATGGAAGAAACAAATCAAATTTACTTGAAAGAAGACAACTTTTTTCTAAATTACATATTTCGAATAAGGATCAATTGGACATTGGATGTTTTGTTTATATTTTAAGGTCTGGCATATGTCACAAGGAATCGTTATCTTAGCAACATAAATGTTATTTTCTTTTATTTGATAAACAAAATTCCTTCGTTGCTATTGAAACTTGAAAGTTCGTAAAATGTCACTCAGTCCAACACCCACTCCCAAATGTTCGTTTAGTTTTGTAATTACTAATTAATTAAAATTTTATTTATGTGTATATACATCTAGTTATCCTGTTTTCAATTTCATCCCTCACGTCGTCCGTATCACATATTCAAACTAAATTATAATAGTTGGAAATTCTCTTAGCAGCAATCTATTCTAATGTAAATATAAAGTTAACAAAGTTAACAAAAAGAATTTCTTTTCACATGTTAATTATCTATCAGAATCACAGACAGTTTTTGTATGTCGACGATAGATCTGCAACTAATTTGATTTCCGTGACTTTCAGGAACAGTAATCGACATCTCCACAATAATGGCATCAAGTTGCCATTATTGTAATTGTTTAAATATTCCTAACGAGTTCCTAAGGAGTCCGCACGTGTTGCCAACTCTGGGAATTTTGACAGCTAATGTGAGAGTATTTCGTTCTGCTTAATTGTTGTACTTATAATCGCGATACCGATTATGGAAAGAGGTTATTTTATACGACAAAACATCGCAGAACCTGGGATCCTACAGCAGTATTTGTGTAAAAAGCTACTTTAATGTGTGGGCAAACGCATCAAGATATGCTCCAGCTTTTCTTTTACATTTACCCAAAGTCATTTTAGCTTGAGCCGAACCAACTTTTCTAGAAAAACTACCGCCCAATCTATTACTCATTTTTAAATTTCAAACACATTACATTAATATCTTTTATCTAAAGTATAACTTGCGAATATGGTGTTGATTAATTTTTTTATAAAAACTAATCACTTTACATTACAATCGTTATGATTATTTACAGTGGCAGAAAGGAAAGCGGTACCACATCCAACGACACAGCTAGTTATTGTAAAGCCCCAATTTTGATCGGCTGCATTAGACTACATTAGACTACCAATTAATTCTCAGTATCGTGTGGGGACTTTAAACATTTTTAAATCTCTGTTAACTTTTGAGTGGCAGTCATAGGGTGTTTTAACTGGATTGTAATCTATCATTCTGAATTTCTCTAAAATATATTTTTTTTTGTTTAAGTGTTACTCCTTTCTTGCTTTGGTTAATTTCTATTCCAAAAAACACTTTTCTTCTTTGTCTTGATTTCTCAGCTAATTTTCTCTTAATTTCATTACCAGTTTGTTTTTCGACAGTTCTTTAGTACTCCTTAAATTTTTCAAGAAATTCTCCTTTTGACATGAGAAAATACACCTAAATGTTAGAAGGTATCTTGATCCACCACTGGTTCTGACTCGCATTGGTCCGCAGATGTCTGAATGAACAATATTCAGTAACTGCTTACTTCTTACTTCTCTGTCAGTAAAGGGTATCCTTGCTTGTTTACCTCGTTGACATATGTCACACTACGTGGGTAATTTATCGTTATCCAATTTTATTTATACTTAAATAAATATTATATATAAAATATATAAAATAATTGTTCCAATAGTGCCGGTCCATTTGAAGCATGGATTGACTCCAATTTCAATCTTTGGGAATCTCGCATCCTTTGATACTCTTGAGGTCCGATGGGCTTATGCATAGGATTATGTCCGCATTTACCTTTTTATCTTATTTACATCCACGTTTTAGGCGCTGATTCACTTTTTGTGTCACCCTGACATATAACTGGCTTTGATACTTCACCATTAACGAAATCCCAGGTATCGATTTTGGTAAGTAACGCCTCTACCTGAATCCGCCTCGTGTCGAAATTTTCTTTTCTTACTACCTCGGTCGAAAGTACGTATTTTGCTCCCCGGTTCCACGATAGGAAATAGTATTTTTCTGTAGTGGAACCGGGGAGCAAAATACGTACTTTCGACCGAGGTAGTAAGAGAAATAGTATACACTACACGGGAAAAAAGTTCCATGTTTCGATAGTACGGACCTACGTTATAACTCATGGTACATATGAGAATTAAGCTTGTTTATTCTAATTATAATTTTAGAATAGTGACGAAGTTATTCTTCCTTAAAATTTAATCTGTACTGTAATCAGTAAATGTGTTTCCTAAAAAATTATGTCGCATATATCTTTTAAGTACTTCTTTCCACTAACTAATTGGAGGTTAAAATTAATTAAATTAAACACAAAACTTAAACAAAGTAGTTTTATTTGGAAAGTTATATTATATTTAAATATTTGGGAACCACATTTATAGTCATTTAGTGTAAGTTGAAATATAAGGATGAAATTGATTCGGAACAGTTCTACCATTAAAGTTATTATAACTCATCTCGACATTTCTTTGCTCTGTCAATTTGTTGACACTGTGGATTCAAACGAATAGAATTATAACAAAAAATATAACTGAACCACAATTTGATGTAATATTAATACAATATAAGATCAAATCAAATTTATTTGAAAGAGGACAACGTGTTTCCAAACCACATATTTCGAATTAGGTTTAATTGAATTAACCATAACTCTTGCCTATAATTGGACAGGCTGACATACATCATAAGGTGACGTAATCTTCCTTCGTTGCTACTGAAATATGAAAGATTGCAAAATGTCACTCAATACAACACTCACTCCAAAATGTTCGTTAATTTTGTAATAACTAATTAATTAAAATTTTATTTATGTGTATATACATCATGCAAGTTACTTGTTTTCAATTTCATCCCCCACCTCTCTTAGCAGCAAAATATATTTCTGCATTTAAGTATAAAGTTAATGAAAACAATTTCTATTCACATGTTAATGATCTGACAGATTCACAGACAGTATTCCTTTGAAGGAAAATAAATGTCGTCGAGACATCTACAACTGATTTGATTTCAGTGACTCGTAATCGGAACCTTCGGACAGTAGGTTGCTATTATTGTAACTGTTTAAATATGTCACCTTTTTAAATCAAAAAATAATTCACGTAGTTGATTCATTAAGCAAGAATTAGTGAGCGGCAAATTTCAACTAGGTACTGAATTTCTCTCTTTCACGTTTGGTTGGATTATCACCCTCAAACAACACTAAGATACCAATCTTTCTAATTTTGCTAATTTTATGTCAAAATTTATTTAGATTCCTCATGTCTAGATGACAAGTTCAAATAATGACAACACAATTTATAAACAAAATCAAATCACAATTTTCTGTGTAAAAATTTGCAATCTTTGTTGAAATGAAATTTATAATTAATAATTCTATCATTTGTAATTTTGATGAAATTTTCATCTACTTTAGTGCATATATATTTTAAGTGTCTCCACGTTTTCTTGAGAGCTCGTAACCACTACACACGTTTTGACAATTTGCTGACAAATTAGACAACTTGGGCATGTTGGGGTATTTTCATTCTGCTTAGTTGCTAATCTTATAATCGCGATTATAGGAACCTGGGATCATATTAAGTAGTATTTTTCTAAAAAATCTACTTTACCGTGCAATAAGGTAAAACATATCTGAAAAGAAAGATAAACATTCAAGAGGTGACACACAATTTACTTGGTTTACCTATATGCTATATGCAGAATCTTAACATCTACTACATGTCTGATCGGTATTCTAAATAAATGATTTTCTAAGTAAATTGCGTCTCAATTCTTGACTCTGTTATAGCGTAAGCTTTATTTTCAAGAATAAGATATTTTTTCGCATTGTAAACTAAATTATATCAGCAGAATGCCACACAGTTAACTGTGACAGGAAAATAGCTCCTCGATTATTATTATAGGATCCTGGGTTCAGAATATCTCGACAATTTAGAATAACAACTTTGTATACTTGGTAAGGCCATTATAAAATCGGCCAACAAGCAAAATGAAATAACTCCAACATCAGTTGACAGTTAGTTGTCAAAACACACGTACAGAACCAGAGTTCTCAAAAACTTATTCTCTCGTTTTAAGAAATTGTTAATAAATAATTTCATTATTTATTCCATATAGTATTATTCAAGTCTTAACCATTAATTTAAACCACACACATTTTCCATTTAAATTTGATTCACTGATGTTAATCATCAAATTTGACTTTCATTAGAAATTATGTGTTATTCCTCATGAATTACATCTGAAATAAATTAATGGCGTGTATGTAGTTGTTGATTTTTTGAATGGTGAGACACCTACTGTTCTAAAGTTTCGCAGCATCTCTTGAATGTTGAAATTGTTAATATTTTAAATTAAGTTTTGGGAACAGATGTAAATAACAGATGCTAGGTTACAACAAGTGTTCTATTGTTTTTTTAAATTTGGATTCCCTTAGATATATAATTTATTGCAGTTAATCAAGGCGGAATATTGTAACAATTACATTAATAACGAAATATATCTATTTTAGAGCTCTGATTTCAAATAGTGTTAATTAATTATGAAATTCTCGGAAATCAAGCCACATGAAAATTTCCCGTGGGCTTTAATTTTGCTGGATCAAAATATTACCATATCATATCATATTTAAAGTTCACTCAAATAAAGTTAGGATATATGATATATTAACAAAACACTAAAATGTCTTTGAAACTGTAAAAAAGAATCCCGATTTGTATATATATCAAAAGTTAACCAAAGTTATACAATATTACAGAGTACAGAGAGTTTTTAGTGTAAAATATCGTGTTATATATACCGCCCCTTTGGTTGACTGAATCAACGCACTACAGCGCCGTATAATCATATTGAGACATCCCTAATTAAAAATCGCTGCGTTATTTTCCTTCTTACAAAAAAATCTTTGGTCACGGTGTTTTTCATTCTCTTCTACAATATGATTTATTCAATCAATTTTTGAAGATCATTTTTGCAATACCCTCAAAAATTATTTCTTTTTACAGATTGCAAATTTAAATAAAGTATCTTAAGAACTCCATCTACATCCCAACGCATATGGAGAGTTACTACCACGATTTTAACATATTTTTGAAGCTAGTATGGAGCATAAGGTAAAGCAAGTAAATTGTGCCTCACTTCTTGAATGTCTATAAGAGCATAAACTTTCATTTCAATTATGATATACCTTATTACAGATATTTTAGAAGAATACTGCTTAATAGGATACAAGGCTCCGCGATGTTTGATTGTATATAGTTATTATATACATACATTATTTCCATGATCGGTATCGCGATTATATGATAACCGAATAAGCAGAACGAAAATACTACAACTTTAGTTCTCGATGATGTTGTCAGTGTTTTGTCAAAACATGCCTACTCCCAAGAAAATATGGAAACACTAAAAATATATATGCACTAAAGTAGAGATGAAAGTTTTAACAAAGCTGCAACAGATAAATCTATTAATTATAAATTTCAACCCAACAAAGATTGCAAATCTTTATTTCCCCAGAAAATTGTGAAATAGTGTGAAACACTATTTCATGATTTGGTTTATAAATTGTGTTAATATTATTTGAACTTGTCATCCAGACATGAAGAATCTAAATAATTTGCGACATAAAATTATCAAATATGGAAAGATTGGTATATTAGTGTTGTTTGAGGGTGATAACTAAAGGTGAAGGAGAAAAATTCTTAAATTTTTAAAAAGGTGAAATATTTAAACAGTTACAAAAATAGCAACTTACCGTCTGAAGGTTTAGATTACTAGCCCTGAAAGTCACTGAAATCAAATTAGTTGCAGATCCCTCTTTGACATTTATTTTCTACAAGTAATTAATATGTGAAAAGAAATTGTTTTTATTAACTTTGTTAACTTTATATTTACATTAGAATAGATTGCTGCTAAGAGAAGTTTCAACTATTATAAGGTGAGGAATAGAATTGAAAACAAGATAACTAGCCTGATGTATATACACATAAATAAAATTTTAATTAATTTGTAATTGTAATTAATTTGTAATTGTAATTACATTTATTTTGTAAAATAAAACGAGTGGGTGTGTGATTGAGTGACATTTTGCAAACTTTCAAGTATCAATAGCAACGAATTGTTTGTCAAAAAATAAAATAACATGTCAAATTACGTTTCTTTATGGCATATGTCAAAAGTATGTAATTTAGAAAAAAGTTGTCTTCTCTCAAGCAAATTTGATTTGATTCTTACATTGTATTGATATAACACCAAATTGTGATTCAGTTATATCGTTTCTTATAATTCGTTTTAATCCACTGTCTCAGCAAATTGACAGAGAAAAGGAATATCGTGATGATTTTTCAATTTGTTATAATATTTTTGATGGTAGAACTGTTTCGAATCAATCTCATCCTTGTATTTCAACCTACAGTGGATGACCATAAATGAGATTCCCAAATATTTAAATATAACATAACTTTACAAATAAAACAACTTTGTTTAACTTATGTCGATATTTTAATATTAGTTTGGTGTTATAAAATGGTTTCGACACATTGCCGATTTTTTCAACCTCCAATTATTCAGTGGAAAAATATACAGATATACACAATATAATTATTTAGGAAACACATTTTCCGTCATAAATTATAGATTAAAATATAAGCAAAAACTACTACGGCACGATTTTAATATTATAATTACTACAAACGTGCTTAATTCTCAGATGTTAGATGAGTTGAAACGTATGCCCATACTGTGGAAAACTTTCCATAAAATGAAAGTAACTGCTTTATATACAGACAGATATGTGAAACTCCAACGGGAACATTCCAGTCCTCAGCCTTTTTGATAGAACTTTTGAAGACGGTTTCTTGGTAATGCTGTTTTCTCTGTTATTGTTATTTTTTCTTGTACTTTTTTCGGATTTCTTGCATATTTTTTCATATTTCATAGCCTCAGAGAAAATAGCATGCCCTCAATCTCCGGAGATCTATCTTTCAACACTCTAATCCGGAGATTGCATGCTTGCATGATATCCAACCCTGTGAATCCGACAGATACAAGAGACCTTGTCTCTTGGCTGTCTAGACTTCTGCGTCTCTTTGGGACATCTTTTCTTTACTATGTAGCGATTGTTACGTACCTCTTTAATTTTCCCTTCTATTTTCCTAAACCTTTATGGTTAACTACTCTTAGGCCATGATCTTCGGATCGGTGCCCGGAGAGGGGTTTTTAGTCGGTAAAGTCCGGCACTACGTCTTGTAGATTTCCCCTTCTTTGCTCCAATAAAAATAAATCATAATTTATTCTGAAAACAAATTAATGTGTTATTTTATGGAGCGTTATTCTGTGTTTAGTTGGGAATTCCTGTAAATATAAATAATGAATTTAGCCAAAACTATTTCCTATAAATAACAGTTGGGTACGATCGGTTTCATTTCTAGCACTACTGTAAATAAGTATTTCTTCTAATTACCATTTTCAATGAGAAAGAACCTCATTAATAAAGAGAGAATATTTAACTATTAATTTTGAATTGAAGCGTAGGAGCAACTTCAGAGAGATGTGTTTCTTATGAAATAAAAGTTTGAAGTGATTAGAGTTTTGTGGTAAACAAATAAAGAAAACTTTTTGGTCTACTTGATTTTATGAAAAATATTGAAATATGTTTATATACAACGAAATTCAAATGTCTACAAATGAATAAAGAATTAATAAATAAAACATTGAAATTTGTTTATGGCAACGGAATTCAAATATCTGCAAATGAATAATGCATAGAAATTCAAACAAAATGGTCCTGTGGCATAGACAACTGGAGTACCTACATTGTAAAGGCGTACAGGATTTGTACAGAAAGCGACTGGTACACG
Source organism: Aethina tumida (assembly GCF_024364675.1). Taxonomy (NCBI): domain Eukaryota; kingdom Metazoa; phylum Arthropoda; class Insecta; order Coleoptera; family Nitidulidae; genus Aethina; species Aethina tumida. The sequence continues at coordinate 27,997,956 of NC_065435.1, forward strand.
GTAATAAATTGGATAATGATAAATTACCCATGTGGTGTGACAATGTCAACGAGGTGAGCAAGCAAGGAAACCCTTTACTGACAGAGAAGGAAGAAGTAAGCAGTTACTGAATGTTGTTCATTCAGATATCTGCGGACCAATGCGAGTAAGACTCAGCGGTGGATCAAGATATCTTCTTACATTAATAGACGATTATAATAGGTGGTGCCAGGTTTTTTTTCCATAAGTCAAAGAGAGAAGCTTTTGAAAAATTTAAGGAGTACAAAAGAACTGTCGAAAAACAAACTGGTCATGAAATTAAGAGGGAATTAGCTGAGAAATTGAAGATCAAAGATTGCTAGGTTTTTCTTTAGAATAGAAATTAACCAAAGTAAGAAAGGAGTAAGACTTAAACAAAAAAAATATATTTTAGATAAATTCAGAATGGTAGATTGCAATCCAATTAAAACACCGTATGACTGCCACTCAAAATTTAACAGAGATTTAAAACCATTCAAAGACCCCACACGATACAGAGAATTAATTGGTATTCTAATGTACTCTAATGTAACCGATCAAAACTGGGGCTTTAAAATAATTAGCTGTGTCGTTGGATGTGGTACCGCCTTCCTTTCTGCGAATAGAACCTGGATTTGAGCCTCCTTTTCCTTTTCTTATTTCACGGTTCTTGTCTTTTAATAGGAACTTTAATAGGGTCACTAAATAAAAACGAAAATATCACTACCAACACTCTGCCATTGATAACCACAGAAAAGTCTCTTATTGTTAGCGACTTATGTCAATTGTTCAAAGTGTGGGTAGCAACCAGGGAATTTTGTTGAAAATTACAATTTTTTTTTTGAGTTGTTCGTCCTTCATTTGTCTGAATTTAGTTATAATAGTTACCATAATCGAAAGAGAAGAGTTGTTAATTTGTTAAACTATGTGTAGGGTCCGGAAAAAAGAAAAGCTAAGTGAAAAACTCAATAAAACCCAAACGTCTGCTGACGTTTCCAGAGGTACCCGATTTCCTTAGGAATAAAATTTTGGAACTGGAAGGTGAGAATACAGAGAGTGAAAGAGTGCTTACACAGCTTTGTCGTCTAAACTAGGGATACCATCGGTAAACTCTGATAGTACCCCTACTCCTAACGCTAATCCCAAATTTTTATCCCAACTAGCCACCTCTACTCCTGCAAAGTCTCCCAGCTCCAAAACTCAGAAGACCTCTTGGAACTCGGTCACTCCCAAGGAGGTGATGTCGAAATTGTGAACCATTTATGGTTCAGTGTTGAAATTTTTGTATATTGAATTGTATTAAAGTATTTTAGACCAAGTACACTAAGAATTAGAAGAGCCTTCTCATAATTTTGTTTAGTTTGGTGTCCGATCCTATAATGCTCTATGGCGAATTACAGAAAGAAGTTATTTCAGTCTGCCAAAATGTGCGGAAAATGGGATCATATAAATATTAATCAAGGAGCTGACCCAGCTTACAAAATCCGATAATATGCATTCCTCAGTTAATTTAATGCTGTCTTGTTAACCCGAAGTAGTTTACCTGAAGCATTCTTCTCAAAAAAATCTAATTTACAGCGCAATGAAGCTTACGCTATTATTAAGAATTAAAAATTATAACACAACTTAAAACAAATAATGTTTCATCTCCTCTTGGGAATCCAATTGTAACTGATGCGATGACCTGTAGGAGTGTACTGAAACTACACATAAACTAATAAAATTGTAATTTGTATTGTGCGCCTGTAGACAGTTAAATTGTAATTTTAACACTAAATTCTTAAATATAAGTTTTACTCCTGAAATAATAAATTCTTTTAAGAAAATTTAATAGGTTATGGAGCCAGAAAAGCCCAGGGAAGCCCAGAATGGCTTACTTACTGAGAAAAGTAATGAAGTTAACCTAAAACGTCAATACGACAATTGAAAAGTGTTTTCTCGTAACATCTGGAATAAGGGTTCTTAAATTGTCAGCAAACAATCAATTGGCATTAATTGAAAAGTTAACCGGCCGAGATAATTACGTAACGTGGCGATTTGCTCTAAAAACATACCTACAGCAAGAGGAGTTGTGGAACTGCATAGACCCCACCACATGTGTCATTGTGGACACAAAACGAGACACAAAGGCAAAAACTAAGATAAATTTACTAGTTGTCTAAATAAATTACGTGCACATGCAAGAGAGTAGTACTGCAAAAGAAGTAAAAACTAAGATAAATTTACTAGTTGACTCAATAAATTACGTGCACATACAAGAGAGTAGTACTGCAAAATAAGTATGGGATAAATCTTGGTTGACACGCTGTGATGGGCTGCTGCGTGATCTCTATAATACTTCACTTACTGTATGTCAAAACGTAGAGAAATATGTGAGCAAAATTATGTGTACTGCTCGCAAGCTCAGAAACATTGGTTTCGCAGTTGACGATGAATGGCTAGTTACATTGCTACTCTCCGGTCTACCAGAGTCCTCCTATCAACCAATGATTGTTGCTATTGAAAGCTCCGGCATGAAGATAACTTTCTGTGAAATCAACATTTCACAAAATGTTAAACATCCTGAAAGTGACTCAACAGTATTCTCAGTCAACAATAACAACCACAAGAAACAAAGTAAGTAAGGGTGCTACACTTGTAATAAGTAAGGTCATAAAAGTCCTCAAATGCAAATCCAGGACCAAGGATCATCAATAAAAGAAGAAATGGAAGAAACAAATCAAATTTACTTGAAAGAAGACAACTTTTTTCTAAATTACATATTTCGATTAAGGTTCAATTGGACATTGGATGTTTTATTTATATTTTAACGTCTGGCATATGTCACAAGGAATCGTAATCTTAACAACATAAATATTATTTTCTTTTATTTGATACACAAAATTCCTTCGTTGCTATTGAAACTTGAAAGTTCGTAAAATGTCACTCAGTCCAACACCCACTCCCAAATGTTCGTTTAGTTTTGTAATTACTAATTAATTAAAATTTTATTTATGTGTATATACATCTAGTTATCCTGTTTTCAATTTCATCCCTCACGTCGTCCGTATCACATATTCAAACTAAATTATAATAGTTGGAACTTCTCTTAGCAGCAATCTATTCTAATGGAAATATAAAGTTAACAAAGTTAACAAAAACAATTTCTTTTCACATGTTAATTATCTGTCAGAATCACAGACAGTTTTTGTATGTCGACGATAGATCTGCAACTAATTTGATTTCCGTGACTTTCAGGACTAGTAATCGACATCTCCACAATAATGGCATCAAGTTGCCATTATTGTAATTGTTTAAATATTCCTAACGAGTTCCTAAGGAGTCCGCACGTTTTGACAACTCTGGCAATTTTGACAGCTAATGTGAGAGTATTTCGTTCTGCTTAATTGCTGTACATATAATCCGCGATACCGATTATGGAAAGATCCTACAGCAGTATTTGTGTAAAAAGCTACTTTAATGTGTGGGCAAAAGCACCAAGATATGCTCCAGTTTTTTTTACATTTACCCAAATTCATTGTAGCTTGAACCGAACCAACTTTTCTAGAAAAACTACCGCCCAATCTATTACTCATTTTTAAATTTCAAACACATTACATTAAAATCTTTTATCTAAAGTATAACTTGCGAATATGGCGTTGATTAATTTTTTATAAAAACTAATCACTTTACATTGCAATCGTTATGATTATTTACTGTGGAAAAATTACTTGTCAAATCCAGCCCATTTAGTTTAGCAAACAATAAATCATGGCAGATTCTATCAAATGCCTTTTAAATGTCTGTATAAACAGCATCAACCTGTAAATGATTTTCAAGAGCACCAACTGTCGAGAGGTTATAAATAAGAAGGTTGGTCGCAGAAGGTTTACATTTGCAAAATTCATGTTGACTCTCATTTATAATATTTTGAAACTAAGGCATAATTATTTTGGAAATGATTTTTTTGGACAATTTTGGAAAACAACAAGTAAACTACCTCCATCCTTTAAGGTAGGTATAACAAACGATTTTTTACGTACGTTAGGAAATAAAGTAGATTTTGAAAACATTTTAAATTTCATTGATAAAGGCTTTGTTAATGAGAATCCACAATTCATTCAATACTGTAGGAGGAGTATCATAAGGACCTCTATTACTAGATAAATCAAGACTTCTGAGTTCATTGAAAACATCAATCTGGACAAAATTATAATTACTTTTTGAATATAAACAAAAATATTAGATTTGTGTCTGCATTGAAGGCTAAAAAGTGAAACAAACAGCTAACGAAGTGTAATTACTTATTTCTTTTGTTGTTTTTATCTTTTCAATGACGAAATTGTAAGAAGTTACCAAATAATTGTTCAAGATCAGTTTTGAAATCAAATGATATTTTGTACATATTCAGGTTTCAACAGCAATGAAGGCGATATGTTTATTAATCAAAAGTAAAACATACTTTTGTTGTCTGAAGAATATGCATCGACAAAAGTGTGTGAATTGTTAATTAGACATTGCTATTCCTAACAATTATCAAAATTTTATATATTTTCTTTGATAAGATAATAATAACACTTAAACATCTTTTTTAGCTGCTTTTTTTCAATTCTGTTAAACTTATAAATTCACATCACATAATTAGGACCTTCCCTCTTTCCGCATATTTTGGCAAATTGAAATAACCTCTCTCAGTAATTCGCCAAAGAGCATTATAGGATTGGACACCAAACAAAACGAAATTACACAAAGATCAGTTGCCAAGATTGTCAATGAGCTGTCAAAAAATATTAACCGAAATTGAGATCTGAGACGGCTATTCATTAGCGCTGGTTTTTCCCAAACCATTTTAAAAGTTTCTTCTCTATGAGGAGTCTCTTCTAATTCTTAGTGTACTTGGATTAAAATACTTTAATGCAATTCGATATACATAAATTTGAACACTGAATCATAACTGGTGGGGTGCATCGTAGTTAGACAATTTCGACATCACCTCCTTGGGGGTGACCGAGTTCCTGAGTTTTGGATCTGGAAGACTTTGCAGGAGTGTGGTTGGCTGGTTGGGATAAAGATTTGGGATTAGCGTTATCAACTCTTCTCTTTCGATTATGGTAACTATTATAACTAAATTCAGACAGAAGAAGGACAAACAACTCAAACAAAAATTGTTACTATCAACAATATTCCCTGGTTGCACTTTGAACAATTGACAAAAGTCGCTAACAATAAAAGACCTTTCTGTCGTTACCAATGGCAGCGGTAACAATCGTCATTTATCCAAATTTGAGTAGCAACTACGGAAAAGTGTTTGTTAAAGAATGAAATTGCACATTGATACTTGGAACCCTCTGTATAGATGCCCTAACGCAAGCGTCATGCTACCCAGGGTTTTTAGCTCTTAGTTTTTAGTCTTTGACGTTTCTAGCACACTTTGTAATAATATAATAAACGATCAGTGTTCTTGTAACATCGACTATTATTCTCATCACACTCACACCTCAGTTTTCAAAAGTGTTTGTAGTGATATTTTTGTGTTTATTTAGTGTCCATCTTTTGTCTGAATTTAGTTAGTTACCAAATTCAGACAAATGAAAAAATTTGTTTACTTGTCTGGTAACCTTGGTTACCAATCCAAGAAACAACTGAATTAAACTTTTGTTTTCGTACTGTAAACAGTTTAATAACCGAATTAGCGATAATGAAATGGGAAAACGGCAAGTGTGCCTGCAAAAGGTCGAGTGGTTCCGAATCCTATTTGAACCGGACGGCACATCGCCAGCAAAAACCGTGAAAGAAGAAAAGAAAAAGGCGGTTCAAATCCAGGTTCTATTGGCAGAAAGAAAGGTCAACCGCCCGGTAAACCCTGAGCACGACTCCGTTCTAAGTTCCGAAAGAGTTAACCATCTAAAGTAAGTAACAACAGAAAAATTCGGCAAAGTGCCACACCGACATCAGACCCCCAAATGGAGTTAGACATAACGTTAATATAAACAATATAATAGAATAAAGTATGTTAAAAAACAATAACAATTGACAAATGAAGGCGACCGAGGTAACCTTGGTGATCAAGAAATAGTGAGAGTCAGTTTGAGAGAAACAGCTATTGAAAGCTCCGGCATGAAGATAACTTCAATTTCTGTGAAATCAACATATCACAAAATGTTAAACAACCTGAAAGTGACTCAACAGTATTCTCAGCCAACAATAACAACCACAAGAAACAAAGTAAGTAAGGGTGCTACACTTGTAATAAGTAAGGTCATAAAAGTCCTCAAATGCAAATCCAGGACCAAGAATGTTCAACAAAAAGCAAGTAGTTCATCATATGCTGTTGTGTTTGAGGCAACATCCAGCCAAAATGACCCATGGCAAGTGGCTTCCGGTGCATCGTCACACATGACAAGACGTAAGAACATGCTTGAAAATATGACGGCTCCTGTCATACATAAAATCAGAGTCGCAGACAACAAAGTATAATCTGTGCAATGTTCAGTACAAGTGAGGTTGGACCATTATGACGATGAAGGTCAAAACAAAAAGGTGCTTCTTACAAAAGTATTATGTGTTCCTAAACTGGCAACAAATCTATTGTCTCTAAGTCAGATTATTTGCGATGGTAGCCAAATAAAATTTGACGGAACAAGCTGTGTTATTATGAACAGCAGAAGTGAGGTAGTATCTTCCCACTGTGGCTTTATGTGAGGGTCGACTGGAACAGTATTAGGATTAGCATTAGTCATTTCAAATCTGTTTAAAATTTGTTCCGTATAAATGCTAAAACTACTACTAAAACTCTATTCGGTGTAGAGTCGAATTTTGCATTCCAGCAGCGAGGGAATTGTTTTAACCCATATAGTGACTTGTTAAATATACATACCATGTTTTCGTCATGATCCAACCCTTCTTGTTAAGTCATAAATAGGTGTGTTCAAGTTCTCCATTTAAAAATGCTGTCTTTACGTCTAGTTACTTGATTTTGTGATTATTTTGTACAGCCACAGATAGTAACAATCGTATTGAATCTCACCTGACTGTTTGTGCAAAAGTTTCCTGGTAATCAACACGTGAAATTTGACCATATCATTTCACACACAGATGTGATTTGTAACGTGGTCATTAAATAAATGAATCACTGTCATTAAAGTTATTATAACAAATCGAAAAATCATCTCGATATTTCTTTTCTCTGTCAATTTGTTGACACTTTCGATTAAAACAAATAGAAATATATTAAAAATATAACTGAACCACAATTTGATGTAATATTAATACTATGAAAGAAACAAATCAAATTTACTTGAAAGAAGACAACTTTTTTCTAAATTACATATTTCGAATAAGGTTTAATTGGACATGTTTTGTTTATATTGTAACGTCTAGCACATGTCACAAGGAAACGTAACCTTAGCAACATAAATGTTATTTTCTTTTATTTGATAAACAAAATTCCTTCGTTGCTATTGAAACTTGAAAGTTCGCAAAATGTCACTCAATCCCACACCCACTTCCAAATGTTCAATTAGTTTTGTAATTACTAATTAATTAAAATTTTATTTATGTGTATATACATCTAGTTATCCTGTTTTCAATTTCATCCCTCACGTCGTCGGTATCACATATTCAAACTAAATTATAATAGTTGGAACTTCTCTTAGCAGCAATCTATTCTAATGGAAATATAAAGTTAACAAAGCTAACAAAAACAATTTCTTTTCACGTGTTAATTATCTGTCAGAATCACAGACAGTTTATGTATGTCGACGATAGATCTGCAACTAATTTGATTTCCATGACTTTCAGGACTAGTAATCGACATCTCCACAATAATGGCATCAAGTTGCCATTATTGTAATTGTTTAAATATTCCTAACGTGTTCCTAAGGAGTCAGCACGTTTTGACAACTCTGGCAATTTTGACAGCTAATGTGAGAGTATTTTGTTCTGCTTAATTGCTGTACATATAATCCGCGATACCGATTATGGAAAGAGGTTATTTTATACGACAAAACATCGCAGAACCTGGGATCCTACAGCAGTATTTGTGTAAAAAGCTACTTTAATGTTTGGGCAAAAGCACCAAGATATGATCCAGCTTTTCTTTTACATTTACCCAAATTCATTTTAGCTTGAGCCGAACCAACTTTTCTAGAAAAACTACCGCCCAATCTATTACTCATTTTTAAATTTCAAACACATTACATTAAAATCTTTTATCTAAAGTATAACTTGCGAATATGGTGTTGATTAATTTTTTATAAAAATTAATCACTTTACATTGCAATCGTTATGATTATTTACAGTGGAAAAATTACTTGACAAATCCAGCCCATTTAGTGTAGCAAACAATAAATCATGGCAGATTCTATCAAATGCCTTTTATATGTCTGTATAAACAACATCAACCTGTAAATGATTTTCAAGAGCACCAACTGTCGAGAGGTTATAAATAAGAAGGTTGGTCGCAGAAGGTTTACATTTGCAAAATTCATGTTGACTCTCATTTATAATATTTTGGAACTAAGGCATAATTATTTTGGAAATGATTTTTTTGGACAATTTTGGAAAACAACAAGTAAACTACCTCCATCCTTTAAGGTAGGTATAACAAACGATTTTTTACGTACGTTAGGAAATAAAGTAGATTTTGAAAACATTTTAAATTTCATTGTTAGAGGCTTTGTTAATGAGAATCCGCAATTCATTCAATACTGTAGGAGGAATATCATAAGGACCTCTATTACTAGATAAATCAAGACTTCTGAGTTCATTGAAAACATCAATCTGGACAAAATTATAATTACTTTTTGAATATAAACAAAAATATTAGATTTGTGTCTGCATTGAAGGCTAAAAAGTGAAACAAACAGCTAACGAAGTGTAAATACTTATTTCTTTTGTTGTTTTTATCTTTTCAATGACGAAATTGTAAGAAGTTACCAAATAATTGTTCAAGATCAGTTTTGAAATCAAATGATATTTTGTACATATTCAGGTTTCAACAGCAATGAAGGCGATATGTTTATTAATCAAAAGTAAAACATATTTTTGTTGTCTGAAGAATATGCATCGACAAAAGTGTGTGAATTGTTAATTAGACATTGCTATTCCTAACAAATATCAAAATTTTATATATTTTCTTTGATAAGATAATAATAACACTTAAACATCTTTTTAGCTGCTTTTTTTCAATTCTGTTAAACTTATAAATTCACATCACATAATTAGGACCTTCCCACTTTCCGCATATTTTGGCAAATTGAAATAACCTCTCTCAGTAATTCGCCAAAGAGCATTATAGGATTGGACACCAAACAAAACGAAATTACACAAAGATCAGTTGCCAAGATTGTCAATGAGCTGTCAAAAAATATTAACCGAAATTGAGATCTGAGACGGCTAATCATTAGCGCTGGTTTTTCCCAAACCAATTTAAAAGTTTCTTCTCTATGAGGAGTCTCTTCTAATTCTTAGTGTACTTGGTTTAAAATACTTTAATACAATTCGATATACATAAATTTGAACAATGAATCATAACTGGTGGGGTGAATCATAGTTAGACAATTTCGACATCACCTCCTTGGGGGTGACCGAGTTCCTGAGTTTTGGATCTGGAAGACTTTGCAGGAGTGTGGGTGGCTGGTTGGGATAAAGATTTGGGATTAGCGTTATCAACTCTTCTCTTTCGATTATGGTAACTATTATAACTAAATTCAGACAGAAGAAGGACGAACAACTCAAACAAAAATTGTTACTATCAACAATATTCCCTGGTTGCACTTTGAACAATTGACAAAAGTCGCTAACAATAAAAGACCTTTCTGTCGTTACCAATGGCAGCGGTAACAATCGTCATTTATCCAAATTTGAGTAGCAACTACGGAAAAGTGTTTGTTAAAGAATGAAATTGCACATTGATACTTGGAACCCTCTGTATAGATGCCCTAACGCAAGCGTCATGCTACGCAGGGTTTTTAGCTCTTAGTTTTTAGTCTTTGACGTTTCTAGCACACTTTGTAATAATATAATAAACGATCAGTGTTCTTGTAACATCGACTATTATTCTCATCATACTCACACCTCAGTTTTCAAAAGTGTTTGTAGTGATATTTTTGTGTTTATTTAGTGTCCATCTTTTGTCTGAATTTAGTTAGTTACCAAATTCAGACAAATGAAAAAAATTGTTTACTTGTCTGGTAACCTTGGTTACCAATCCAAGAAACAACTGAATTAAATTTTTGTTTTCGTACTATAAACAGTTTAATAACCGAATTAGCGATAATGAAATGGGAAAACAGCAAGTGTGCCTGCAAAAGGTCGAGTGGTTCCGAATTATATTGGAACCGGACGGCACATCGCCAGCAAAAACCGTGAAAGAAGAAAAGAAAAAGGCGGTTCAAATCCAGGTTCTATTGGCAGAAAGAAAGGTCAACCGCCCGGTAAACCCTGAGCACGACTCCGTTCCAAGTTCCGAAAGAGTTAACTATCTAAAGTAAGTAACAACAGCAAAATTCGGCAAAGTGCCACACCGACATCAGACCCCCAAATGGAGTTAGACATAACGTTAATATAAACAATAAAATAGAATAAAGTATGTTAAAAAACAATAACAATTGACAAATGAAGGCGACCGAGGTAACCTTGGTGATCAAGAAATAGTGAGAGTCAGTTTGAGAGAAACAGCTCAAGAGCTCAGTAGTGGCTGTCTTTTTTGTTGATTCATCCTTTGTATTTCAATTATTTGATTGAATAAATTACTGCAATTTCTTGCATATTCTCTGAGGTTATGGACCCACTGCGTGCAGGATAAAGTTATACAATTGAGGTTGGAAGTCAATTGTGGTGAAGGCAACAGACAAAGATGGCGAACGTTACTGTAAAAAACATTCTAAAAATTCAACAACTCGATGGCACGAATTTTAGCAAATGGAAATATCGTGTGGGAATTTTGCTTGATGAAATGCAGTTGAGAAGATTCATCGAGGAATCGTTGGTGGTCATTCTTACAGCGGAAAAAGATGTGACAAAACATCCTACGATTAAGTTGAATGAACAGAAATGTGTTTCGATATTAGTACAGTCAGTTCATGATATCCAACTTGAGTATGTTCGCGAAAAAGCTCGGGCAAAGGACATGTTCGACACATTATGCACGATTTTCGAAAGGAAAAGTGTGGCGTCGCAAGTTTTATTACGAAAACAATTGCTGACAATGAAATACAATGAGTCGGATGATATGATAAGTTTACTTTTGCAATTTGATAAGAGAATTCGAGAGTTAAAGTCAACGGGAGCTACAATGGAAGAGCTTGATGTGGTTGTACATTTGTTGATTACTATGCCATGAGGTTATGATAACCTAGTGACAGCATTGGAAACAATGGATCAATCAAAGTTAACTGTAGAATTTGTTAAAACGCGGTTAATGGATGAGTACAACAAGCGGACTGGTGAAAATGGTTCGAGTAAATCAATTGAGCCTGGAGCAATGTTTGCTGGGAGAAAGACAGTTATATGTCATATGTGTAAAAAATCTGGACACAATAAGGCTCAATGTTTTCGCAATAAAAACAAAAAAGAGAGGTCAAATAGAGAAAGCGCAAACAGAGCAAGCGGTTCATCGATGTATGCAATTGCTGAAGATGGTACCAAAGAGAATTTGGCAGAATCGAAGGCATTTAACGCTCAATTGCAGCAGAATAGCGGTAATTACGCGGAAATAAAATTTGTCTTAGATTCTGGAGCGACTCAGCATATGGTGAATCAGAAGATGTTCTTCGATAAATTGGAACCAATTGACGAAATAAGCATTTCGGTTGCCAAGAAAAATCAAAGCATTGTTGCAAAGCAACGTGGTGACATTCTCGTTAAAACATTTCACCATGGTGACACATCGGTAAAAACAATGGAGGACGTTCTATTCGTGAATGATTTGAAATGCAACTTGATGTCAATTCGAAGACTAACACAAAAGGGATATCGAATTGTGTTTGAGTGTGATTATGCCTATGTATCGCTGAATGGTATCGAAAAGTTTGTCGGACGCGTAAATGGAAGAATGTATGAAGTGACTTTGTACGTTGACAACAATGTGTTTGCGGGATTTACAGGAGTGAATAATTTGAAAACAATATCACAGATTCTATGGCATTTTAGACTTGGTCATCTCAACCGAAATGACATGAAAAAGTTAGCCAATTATATGGCTATTGGTATGAGTAATGTAAAAAAAAAGGATACACAGTTGTGCGAATCGTGTGCACTTGGAAACATGTTCGTTCACCGTTTCCAAGAAATTCAAATACACGTTCATTGCGAGTTTTGGAATTGATTCACAGTGATGTTTGTGGACCGTATCCAACGAATGCATACGATGGGTCACGTTATTTTGTGACATTCATGGATGATTATTCGAGAGCATCCATGGTCTATTGCATCAAGAGAAAAAGTGAAACGTTTGGTAAATTCAAGGAATTTGTTGCAATGGCTGAGGCACTTTATGGCTCAAAGGTGTCAAAATTGAGACATGATGGCGGTGGTGAATATACGTCAAACGAATTTAAAGAATACAATCCGGAAATGAATTCAGTATCTGAACCTTTAAATGAAACGCTGCAACACAAGGCTACGATAATGCTTTTGGCCAGTGGGATGGAAAATAAGTTTTGGAATGAAGCAATTATGTCGGCAAATTATAGCAAAAATCGATCGCCAACAAACGCGGGTGGAAAGCAGTTTAAAGACAAGACACCAGCAGAAATTTGGTTTGGAAAGAAACCAGAGCTGTCAAACCTTCGAATATTTGGTTCTGAATGTTACAATCATATTCCACATGAAATGCGGTTGAAATTACAAGCAAAAGCAACAAAATGTATTATACTTGGTTATGGTGCGACGTTTGGTACGTATTGACTTTGGGATATTGAACAACAGAAGCTAATTTTTAGTCGAAATGTAACATTCAATGAATCATCGGTATTAAATCGATCAAAGTTAGTAAAGATAATCGGTTCAGAGGCGGTTACAGATAGTGGGAGTACGTGTGACGGTAAAGCAGTTCAACCAAATGATGATGAACAGTCGCGTACTGATAAAACTGGAGAAATCCACAGTACTAATTTGGATTGTGTTGGTAACAGCGTTTATTTCGATAACATGGGTATCAGCGAGGTAACTCAACGAAAGAGCGGGAGAGTAAGAAAGGCACCGCTACGTTACGGTAATTATGCACCAGAATGTGATGCGCATATGGCACTATCATCTATCGAAGGTGAATCACTAGTGTTATCAGCAGAACGATTTGTTGGTGACGATCCGTCCACAATATCGGAAGCAAAACGGCGTAGTGACTGGTCTGAGTGGGAATAAGTAATCAATTGTGAGATGCAGTCGTTTGCAAAGAACAATACTAGGTCTATTTGCGACTTACCTAGAGGAAGAAAAGCAATCACAGATAAATGAAATGTCTTTATGATTCGGATTGCCTTCATTCTATTCTATTGAGAGGCGGTGTTAATATAAACAATAAAATAGAGTAAAGTAAGTTAAAAAACAATAACAATTGACAAATGAAGGCGACCGAGGTAACCTTGGTGATCAAGAAACAGTGAGAGTCAGTTTGAGAGAAACAGCTCAAGAGCACAGTAGTAGTAGTCTTTTTTGTTGATTCATCCTTTGTATTTCAATTAATTGATTGAATAAATTACTGCAATTTCTTGCATATTCTCTGAAAAGTAAGTAACAACAGCAAAATTCGGCAAAGAGCTACACCGATATCAAACCCCCAAATGGAGTTAGACATAACGTTCGTCCTTCTGTTTGAATTTAGTTATAAGAGTTGCCATATTCAGACAAAAGAGAAGAGTTGTTAATTTGGCTGGCAACCTCGGTTACTAAACCAATAAACCATGTGTAGTGTCCGCGAAAAAGATTAGCCAAGAGGTACCCGAAAACTAGATGTTAAGATTAAAATCTCGAAACTAGAGGGTGAATTGAAACGAATGAAAGTAAGTAATGCAGTAAGCTGTCTGCTAAACTACAGATACCATCGGTAAATCCTGGAAGTACTCCTACTTCTAACCCTAACACCAATCTGTACTCCCGACCAGCCACCCCACACCTCCAAAACGCAGAAGTCTTCCACAAAGTGGGATACTCCTATGGAGGTGGTCTCGAAATCCTGACAACGCACCCCTGTGCTCTTCTGTTGTTTTTATTCTCCGTTGTCATCACAACCGTTATACACGATGTCTAGATATTCTAACATAACCTGCCTCGAGTGAATTGGACCAATGATGAGTAAGTATAGTGTTTGCATGAGTACTGAGGTTTACACTTTAAACTATCAATTATCATTGGTTGATTGTGTCTTCTGAAATTTTATACATTATGTTCCTACTTTATCTACATGTAAAAAAAATTAAAAACTAAGTTTCCTAAGTTGTAATACAATATAAGATCAAATCAAATTTACTTGAAAGAAGACAACGTGATTCCAAACCACATATTTCGAATTAGGTTTAATTGAATTAACCATAACTCTTGCCTATAATTGGACAGGGTGACATGCTATAAGGTGACGTAATCTTAGCAACATAATTGTTATTTTCTTTTATTTGACAAACAAACTTCCTTCGTTTCTATTGAAACATGAAAGTCTGCAAAACGTTACTCAATCCAATACTCACTCCCAAATGTCCGTTTATTTTTGTAATTACTAATTAATTAAAATTTTATTTATGTATACATCAGGCTAGTTATCTTCCATTCAATTTCATCCCTCACCTCTCTTAGCAACAATATATATATATATCGGCATTTAAGTATAAAGTTAACAATGTTAACAAAAACAATTTCTATTCACATGTTAATTATATGCAGAATCACAGACAGTATTTCTTTGATTCAAAATAAATATCAACGAGAGATCTGCAACTGATTTGATTTCAGTGACTCGTAATCGAAACCTTCAGACAGTAGGTTGCTATTATTGTAAATGTTTAAATATTTCACCTATTTAAATCAAAAGATAATTCACGTAGTTGATTCTTTAAGCAAGAATTAGTGAGCGGCAAATTTCAACTAGGTACTGAATTTTTCTATCACGTTTGGTTGGATTATTACCCTCAAACAACACTAAGATATCAATCTTTCCAAATTTGCTAATTTTATGTCAAAATTTAATTAGATTCCTCATCTCTAGATGACAACTTCAAATAATGTCAACACATTTTATTAACAAAATCATGAAAAAGTGATTTCTACTTTACAATTTTCTGATTTGCAATCTTTGTTCAGATGAAATTTATAATTAATAGGTCCATCCTATGTAATTTTGCTGAAATTTTCATCTACGTTTGTGCATATATATTTTAAGTGTCTCCACGTTTTCTTGAGAGCTGACAAATTGGACAACTTGGCCTTAGTTGCTGATTTATAATCGCGATTATAGGAACCTGGGATCCTATTAAGTAGTACTTTTCTAAAAAATCTTTATAAACTTTCAAGAGGTGAAACACAATTTACTTTATCTTGAATGTCTATAGGAGCATAAACTTTTTTTTCATTTATGATATTATTATCATTATTACAGATATTTTAGAAGAATACTGCTTAATAGGATACAAGGCTCCGCGATGTGTGGTAGTATAAAATGATCTTCTATGATCAGTATCGCGATTAAATGATCAGCGAATAAGCAGAACAAAAATATTCCATCTTTAGTTCTCGATGTTGTCAGTGTGTTGTCAAATCACGCATACTCTCAAGAAAATATGGAGGCACCAAAAATATATATGCACCAAAGTAGATGAAAATTTTAGCAGAACTGAAAGCCATTAATTATAAGTTTCAACCGAACTAAGATTGCAAATCAATATTTACGCAGAAAATTGTAAAATAGTAATCACTATTTTATGATTTGGTTTATGAATTGTGTTTATATTATTTGAATTTGTCATCCAGACATGAAGAATCTAAATAATGTGCGATATAAAAGTATCAAATATGGAAAGATTAGTATATCATTTGAGGGTGATAACCAATGGTGAAAAAGAAAGTGCATAGTTGAAATCTGTCGCTCAGTTATTCAAGCTGAGAGAATCACCTACGTGAATTTACAGTTGATTTAAAAAGGTGAAATATTTAAACAGTTACAAAAATAGCAACTTCCTGCCTGAATATTTATATTACGTGCCCTGAGAGTCACTGAAATCAAATCAGTTGCAGATCTCTCGTCGACATTTATTTCAAGCTTCAATAGCAACCAATTGTTTGTAAAAAAATAAAGTAACATTTATGTTGCTAAGATTACGTTTCCTTATGACACATGTCACAAGTATGTAATTTAGAACAAAGTTGTCTTCTCCCAAGCAAAACTTGATTTGATTCTTATATTGTATTAATATTTCACCAAATTGTGGTTCAGTTATATCTTTTCTTATAATTCTATTCGTTTTAATCCACAGTGTCAGCAAACTGACAGAGCAAAGGAATATCGTGATGATTTTTCGATTTGATATAAAATTGTTGATGGTAGAAATGTTTCGAATCAATCTCATCCTTATATTTCAACCTACACTGGAAGACTATAAATGAGATTCAGAAATAATTAAATATAACTTAACTTTACAAATAAAATTGCTTAGTTTAACTTAACAGCGGCGTTTACTAGACAAGGAATCGCACTTTCGGTCAGAAAAGGACGCAAAACAAAACATAGCCCGTAATTTGGTGCCGCCACGAAATCAAATAAACATTCGGTTTTAAAACGTTCGTGTGCACAATTTTTTGCATGGGACAGGACCGCACTCGAGATCTCAAATTTATAACGAATTTATTGGTTGTAAATAGATTATGAAATTTATAATAGTAATGAATTCTTAATATATTTTTATTAATTAAAATTATATAAAATTAATATATGATACAATAATATATATGAAAAATATAATAATGTATACAGTTACTAATGGGGTTTGTGTCGTATAGTTAGTTCTAAACCAATCACATTTTATCATATAAACAAATATAATAAATACGATATACAAATACGGATGTCGATTTACAATCTATTATTAATTTAAAAAAATGATCTCAAAGTTAATCTTTAATCGATTCTTATTGTTTCGATTTTGATTGTGTAGGATAGTGACCTTATCTCTAAATTTGCATTTAGTACATACTCTTGGCGCCACGAAAATTACTTTCGCACCCTTAGAGTGAGGAGTGATACAAACCAGTGCATGTGACCTGCGTGTATTTTTGTGTCGAAATTTAAGTGAAATGTGATATCATCAACAAAACGGATGGAATTTTTTTGTTCGGGTAGTACTTGAGTTAAGTGGTCAATGAGAGGGGTGCGATTCAGTATACATTTAAAACGAGCCAGAAATTTTAGTTCAGTTTTGGTGGTTGAAGAAACAGTCACAGTTTCAAACAAAGAAACAAATTAGTCTTATTTTAGTCGTGAGCCAAAGTGTAATTTATTGTAAACTCTTAAAGGTAAGTTTTTTATTCAATTTTTGATTTATATTGCTGTATTATTGTTTAGTATATATATATTTGTTAATTCATGTCATCAATTAATTGATTTTTACTTGTATATGTCACAATTTTGATATTATTTCATATTTTTGTGTCCTTGGTTTTCCATTGGTTGCATCTATATTCCATGTTCATTGTTTGTTGTTGGTTTTTCTCCCAGTGAAATTATGAATAAAGAATGATTTATTTGAAGAATGTATTATGTTTATTTCAAATCGAATTTAGTGAATTTAATATAAATATCATAGTTTTAAATTTTTATTACATATATAGTATATAGTCGGCTGCAGAATGGCATTACCACCCCAAGGTCGAGTTTATGTAATTAAATTAACTTTATAAAATTGGAATATCAAGTGACACATAATTATGAAATTTAAAATCAAAGAAGCATGAACCATTGTATATTATAATGTATTTATATATAATAGTATACAATAATAAAATAAAAGCAATATTAATTCTAGAAAGTGCCGAAAACGCGTATATTTGCTTCTTGGACTAAGAGACGTGGAAAAAAAATCAAAAGTTCAAGTAAATGTACAAAGAAAAAGGGAAGTAGAGAAAATAGGATCATATATTGTGGATAAACTTTTAGAACGAGTTGAGAATTATAAAGAATCTACCCAATGTTCCCGATATATTTTAAATGAGATACTAGATAATATTTTCAATTCACGTCTAAACGAAGAAGCTCTTAGTCCATGTGGTACAACAACCCCGTTACGTTCTGTTAGAACTAAGTCTAATTTAACCCCATGCAAAAGTGAAAGAAAAACGTTTTCAGAAATAAATGAAGAAAATGAACGGTACGTTTTTATTCAAATTGGCAAAATTCATCTTTTTTGGAAACCAAATCTGACGGCGACGACTTAATTAGTATTATTTTAGAATTGAAAATTTTCCTTTGGATATAGAAGTTGTTCCTGAAATCAATTCATTGACAGGTTATCGAATTGTAGATATCAGATACTTCCTAAATATAACAACTAAAATTCAAGTACAACACAACAAGAGGTGCACTGGTGGACAATTAGTTTATCTAAAAGAAGTGCGATGTGGGTTAAGAAGCACATTTATTTTAAAATGCAACATTTGTGACAAAGAAGTATCAGTTTCAACAGAAAATCCGAAAACAAGGTCCAAAATTAATAGAGCAGCTGTATGGGGAACATTTTCAGTAGGAAGCACCTACGCACATTTAATGGAATTATTGAAAGTAATGGATATTCCATGTTTATCTAAAAATTTGTATTATAAAATTCAAAATGAATTGGATCAGGTGTGTTATAGTACCATTACTGAAATTTTTATTGTTTTTATACATGAAATATTATAGGTATGGAAAGAATCATTATGGCTTGCTTTGGAAGAAGCTGGAAAATTAGAACGTGAAGCTGCAATTAAGGAAGGACATGTAGATTCACATGGCATTCCATATATAACTGATGGATATTTAGATGGAGCATGGTCTAAACGAAGCTATGGACATACGTATAATGCAAATTCTGGAGCTGTAAGTTTATAATATATTCGGATATGTAACAAATAACATTTTATGTTATAATTTGTAGGCTGTTATAATAGGGAAAACAACAGGAAAAGTATTATTCGTAGGTGTAAGGAATAAATACTGTTGTATTTGCGCTAGAGCCGAAAACAATAATGAAGCTGCTAAAACACATATTTGTTTTAAAAATTGGTCCGGTTCATCATCTTCAATGGAACAGGATATAATAGTAGAGGGATTTAATAACAGCATAGAAATGCATGGGTTGAAATATTTAAAATTTATTGCAGATGGTGATTTCTCAGTTTTTAAAAATATTAAAGAAAAGGTTAGATAAGTTTTACAAATATTTACACAATACATTTTAGGTTGTTAAAATTGAATGCATGAACCATGTATTAAAAAATTTCAGTAAAAACCTTTACAAAATTAAAAAAGATACTCAAGGGGTCCCTGTTGATGCCAGAAAGATGTTAAAAAGCGATACTATTAATGAACTAAATAAATCAGTTCAATCTGCAATTTACGCAAATACGCAGGATCCAGAAAATCTAAGAGCCGATATTAGAAATTCAATATATCACGTTTATGGTAATCACAGTGCTTGCAAACAGTATTTGTGCACCAATACTGGAGACGTTTCTAATGATCGAACAACTCAACTTATATCTTCTGGCCTGCATCACCATCTTTTTGGTGCTATTGAGCAATTATTAATGAAGGCTGATTTACTTCTTGATAAAGAAACCAACAATAAAGCAGAAATTTTTATGAATATAATGGCTCGTTTCAATATGGGAAAAAGATTGAACTTGATTCAAAGAAATTCATTTCAAATACGAGCTCATTTAAGCGTCCTCTCTTACAATTATGGTTCAGATTGGCATACAAAACCTTGGAAATCATATTTTAATGAAAGTCCAGGTAAAAATCTAAAAAAATTTATAAGTGCTCAGGGTAATGAAAAAGAGCGGAAGCGCAAAAATCCTTATGATAGGGAATCTGTAAAAAAAAGGATCAAATTTTCAGGAGATTCTAACTATGGTCCTAACATAGCGGAAACATATGTTTCAGATAGTGATATCAACTCATCAGTACAAAATTTGTGCGAACGTTTAAAGGTGGTGTATGCGTTATGTATATATACATAATTTTTAAACAAGTTTTCTTAAAGATTACTAAAGAAGAACAGTTTAAAATAAACGAATAAACAATTGGCCAATTTAACAATCCAAATTATTTAACGGAAAGAATGCACCGGCTTACTGCTTCCAATTTTGGAGATGTTATAAAATTAAAAGAATCGACATCTTGTGATAGTATAGTTAAAAAAATTTTAAGAAAAAATAATTTTTCTACTGAAGCTACAAAGTACGGGAAAATAAATGAAACGGTAGCAATAAAAAAATTTGAAGAAGAATACAATAAAATTGTAAAGCCTGCCGGTTTATTTGTTGACGTTCTTCATGGATATTTAGGAGCTTCACCTGATGGTATCAAATTTTTAAAAATTATATTGTGTATTTTTATAATTAAATTTTTATACTTTCAGGAATTATATCTGAAGACGAAATTGTGGAGGTCAAGTGTTCTTATAAGACCTTCAAATCTGGATATTCGTTAGAAGAGGGGATTATAAGAAAACAAATACCATATTTGTCAATGAAAGACAATAAAATAGCACTTAGGAAAAATCACGAATATTACTATCAAATACAAGGCCAACTAAATATTATAGGAGCTAAATGATGCTATTTTATTGTATATTCAGGGCCAAAAAATAAAATTCACGTCGAAGTAATTCCTAAAGATGAAGACTTTTGGATTAACAAAATGCTTCCAAAATTGGAAAGATTCTTTTTGAATTGTCTGGGGCCAGAGATAATTTTAAATAGAAGAGGGCGAAATTTAAAATGTTTAGATCCATCCTACATCAGAGAAGCGCAAGAAAAGAAAAAAAAATGACATTTTAATAAAACATTAATTTTTGAAATAATTTGTTTCGCTACGTTCCATTCCTATAAATTTCATTCAAATTACAAAGTTTACGCATTACTTTACTGTAATTATAAACCAAACAATATTGTATATAAAAAGTGTTTTGATTTTAATTTATCAGATAATGAAAATTGTATTGTATTATATTATATTGAACAATAAGCAGAATTTTCATTTTAGATTTCCAGGTTAAAAATTTACTATTTAAATAATTTGATAACTATTTAAATAATGAGATTATAATATATTTTTACATCACATAAATTTAATTAATGATGAATAATCAATTATCAATATTTTTTAAAAAAATATATATTATTTTTGAATTTCTTGTATGATACAGGCTCACATGGCTTTCTTACATGTGGCCAATTTGTAATTCTGAAATTAGTAGTATTATGAATCAAAGAGTTTCTAAATTTTATTACTATAATAACGTATAAAAATGTACAAATTTCCCTGAATACGCCTATTGACTGGCCATCTATGAATAATGAGTGGAACACATGACATACCCCCCTTCCTTCACCCCAATCACTGATACTTACAGATTTCTATGATTATTCGGTTTACGTATGAAATTTTATTAATTTGCTAATTTGGAGCAAATCTAAAAAACGAATTATTTTTCTCGGAAAATTTTTACTGTACAGTCTTGTTAAATATCTAAACTTTGACATGACATATTTCATTTAACAAAATATTCTTTATTTTTTGAGTTATTTGCTGTACAAAAATGGTAGAAAATGACCTTAGTTTGATCATCAATCACTTTGTTATTAAATAAAATTACGGCTTTAAAACTATGTTATGTCAAAGATCAAACATTTGTTAATCCACACCCAAAATTTCAAATAGATTGATTGCGTAGTTTTTGAGATTTGCTCCAAGTCGTCGGCGGCGTTTGTATAGGGAATTTAACACAGGGAGACGCCGCCCTTAAGGCGATAATTTAGTTTGGTGTTATAAAATGGTTTCGACACATTGTCGATTATTTCAAACTCCAATTATTCAGTAGCAAGATTTACAGCTATATATAACATAATTATTTATAATATATACAACATAATTATTTAGGAAACGCATTTACCGTCATAAAGTACAGATTACAATAGGAAAAATTTCTTCGCCACAATTATCAAATTATAATTATTATAAACATGCCTAATTCTCAAATGTTAGATGAGTTGAAACATAGGTCCATACTGTGGAAACATTTCAACAAAATGAAAGTACCTGCTTTATACACACACAGATATGTGGAACTCCAGCAGGAACATTCCAGTCCTCAGCCTTGTTTTATTCTTTATTGGGATTTTTTCTTGTACTTTTTTCTGATTTCTTGGATTTTTTTTTTCATATTTCATAGCCTCGGAGAAAATATTTCCCGATATCGTGTGGCTTTGTCGTAGCTCATTTCATCTTCATTTATATGATAGTAATCAGTCTGTCAATGTGTAACTAACTCCTGGTGTCCAACGAATCGTCGAAATAGTTTATTTGTTTTTTATTTAAATTAAATAATTTAATTGTGTATGTTTTAGCATAAAATATATCATTAATTATAAAAATCTTGAATACAGATGAAAATTATACGTACATTTAAATCCAATTCTTGGGACACTAGAATCTTTCCAGCATTTGCCTTTTACATCGTACTTTCAGATTTCAATCTGAATTTATTCTGAAAACAAATTATGTAAAAGAGAGGTATGTTTCCGTATGAACTGGTTACAGTTTGGTGGTAACCAATTAAAGAAATCTTTTTGGGCTACTTGATTTTATGAAAAATTTTTAAATTTGTTTATGACAACGAAATTCAAATATTTGCAAATGAATAACAAATTGTTAATGTCATAAGCTCTTTATAGAACAACTTAAGAAACATAGTTCTTAATTATTTTTTACAGGTAGATCAAGATGGAACATATTGTATAAAATTTCATAAGATTTGTGCTCACAATCATTAACATCCATATTGCTAAAAAGTAAATCCCAATCAACTAATGATAAGTGATAGTTTAATGAGTAAACCTCAGTACTCATGAAAACACTATACTCATCATTAGTCCAATTCACTCGGGGCAGATTTCAATCTCCAGTTACTAAAAATATATCCACTGATGCACAATGATTGGAATCAAAAACTGAACCAGATGCTGGTAAATTGTTCCAATTATTCACTTTTGGCTTTTGACCTTAATGGAAATAAAGACTTCCGGTACTTTCGTGTCCTTTCGGTGAGCGCAGGGGTGCGTCATCATCAGACGATTTCGACATCACCTTCATAGGCGTGACCCACTTCGTGGAAAACTTTTGCGTTTTGGAGGTGTGGGGTGGCCAGTTGGGAGAAAGGATTGATGTTAGAAGTAGAAGTATTTCCAGGATTTACCGAAGGTGTCTGTAGTTTAGCAGACAGCAGATATTTTATTCCTAAGGCATAGTTTTCGGGTACCTCTTGAAGCGCCGGCAGACTTTTGGGTTTTATTGAGTTTTTCACTTGGTTTGTCATTTCTCCTCAAATTACACATAGTTTATTGATTTAGTAACTGATATATATATATATATAATATGTACAGTTATATCCTTCAAACACGGCGCCCAAAGTCGTGCCGGTTCGAATATCCGTACCGACACGACGATCCCCGACTGAGACCGTACCGATTCACATCCGGGACAATGCAGTAAGTTTTCTTTTGTTTTTTAAATATTATATAAATGTCCTTAGATACATACTTTATTGTCACTAATGGTTAATGATAATAAAATAATTTGACTATAAATTTTGAATGTATTTTTTCATATACATTTGATTTATCTGAGTTTGAATCCGAATATACACGCACACTGGTAAAAAGTAATAATTTTCAAGGAAATAAATAATATATATTAGGGCAAATTTTAATATTGATAAGATTTAGATGACTGAGATAATGTTAGAAATTGTTCAGTGTTCAAATTTATGTATATTGAATTGAATTAAAGCAAAAAGATAAATCCACTAACATTTAGAAAAATGTTTTCATAGAAAAGAAACACTTAAATTAGTTTGGCAAAATTGTGAAGACTGATATGGAATACGGTTCGTATTCTTTGACAACTCATTGACAATCTTGACAATTGATCTTTGTGTAATTTTATTTTGTTCTGTATCCGATCCTATAATGCTCTTTGGCGAATTACGGAAAGAGGTTATTTCAATCTGCCAAAATGTGCGGAATGTGGATCGTATAAATATTACTCCAGGAGCTGACCCAGCGTACAAAATATGATATGCTTTCCTTAGTTAACTTAATGCTGTCTTGTTAACCCTAATTAGTTTACTTGAAGCATTCTTCTAAAAAAATCTAATTTACAGCACAATGTAGCTTACACTATTATAAAGAATGAAAAATTTTGACACTACTTAAAACAAATAATGTTTCATCTCCTCTTGGGAAGCCAATTATAACTGATGCGATGACCTGCCAGGAGTGCACTGAAACTACACATAAACTGTTAAAATTGTAATTTGAATTGTGCGCCTGTGGACAGTTAAGTTGTAATTTTAACACTAAATTCTTAAATATAAATTTTTCTTCAGAAATAATAAATTCTTTTAAGCGCAGAAAGGCTTATTTCCTGAGAAAAGTAATAAAGTTAACCTAAAACGTCAATACGACAATTGAAAGGTGATTTTTCGTAACATCTGGAATAAGGGTTCTTAAATTGTCAGCAAACAATCAATTGGCATTAATTGAAAAGTTAACCGGCCGAGATAATTACGTAACCTGGCGATTTGCTGTAAAAACACATCTACAGCAAGAGAAGTTGTGGACTGCATAAACCTCCCCACATGTGTCATTGTGGACACAAAATGAGTCACAAAGGCAAACACTAGGATAAATTTACCAGTTGACTAAATAAATTACGTGCACATACAAGAGAGTAGTACTGCAAAAGAAGTATAGGATACGTTTTCATAAGTATTTGATAACTCTTGGTTGACACGCTGTGATGGGCTGCTGCATGATCTCTGTAATACTTCACTTACTGCACGTTAAAACGTAGAGAAATATGTGAGCAAAATAATGTGTACCGCTCACAAGCTCAGAAACATTGGTTTCGAAGTTGGTGATGAATGGCTATTTACAGTGCAACTCTCCGGTCTACCAGAATCCTATCAACCAATGATTATTACTATTGAAAGCTCCGGCATGAAGGTAACTTCAATTTTTGTGTGTGTTGTTAGGTTTCCCAGTCAACAAGAACAACCACAAGAAACAAAGTAAGTAAGGGTGCTACACTTGTAATAAGTAAGGTCATAAAAGTCCTCAAATGCAAATCCAGGACCAAGAATGTTCAACAAAAAGCAAGTAGTTTATCATATGCTGTTGTGTTTGAGGCAACATCCAGCCAAAATGACCCATGGCAAGTGTAAGTAAGAACATGCTTGAAAATATGACGGCTCCTGTCATACATAAAATCAGAGTCGCAGACAACAAAGTATAATCTGTGCAATGCTCAGTACAAGTGAGGTTAGACCATGACGATGAAGGTCAAAACAAAAAGGTGCTTTTTACGAATGTATTATATGTTCCTAAACTGGCAACAGATTTATTGTCTCTAAGGCAGATTATTTGCGGTGGTAGCCAAGTAAAATTTGACGGAACAGGCTGTGTTATGTGAGGGTCGACTGGAATAGTATTAGGATTAGCATTAGTCTTTTCAAATCTGTTTAAAATTTGTTCCACATAAATACTAAAACTTTCTATTTGCATTCCCAAATAATTACTTGGGGTTTCCATTATTTTAATTTCAAATGTGTTTTTCAGTTCTCTTTTAAATCAATTTAGTTCTGATTCATAAGTTGAGAATAACAGGCTATCATCAACATAGACACAACTAGCATTTCTTCTTACTGAAATCAAATTTACTTGAAAGAAGACAACTTTTTTCTAAATTACATATTTCGAATATGGTTTATTTGGACATTGGACGTTTTGTTTATATTGTAACGTCTGGCACATATCACAAGGAAACGTAATCTTAGCAACATAAATGTTATTTTCTTTTATTTGATAAACAAATTTCCTTCGTTGCTACTGAAACTTGAAAGTTCGTGATTTCCGTGATTTTTCAGGACTCGTAATCGAAATTTTCAGACAAAAACTTGCCATTAACGTGGTTGATTCTTTAATTAGTGAGCGATAATTTTCAACGGTGCACTGAATTTTTCTCTTTCACTTTTGGTTGGGTTATCACTCTCCCACAACACTGAGATACCAATGTTTCCATATTTGCTAATTTTATGACGAAATTTATTTAGATTCCTCATGTTTGGATGACAAGTTCAAATAATGTCAACACAACTTTTAAACCAAATCATGAAATATTGATATCTATTCTACAATTTTCTGCGTAAAGATTTGCAATCTTTTTACAGTAGAAATTTATAAGTAATAGCATTTTTTGTTGGTTTGTTACATATATATTTTTAGTGTCTCCACGTTTTCTTGAGTGTTCCTAACGAGTACGCACGTTTTGACAACTCTCTGACAACTTAGTCAACTAATGTTGGAATATTTTCGTTCTGGTTAATTGCTGATCTTATAATCGCGATACCGATTATAAAAAGAGGTTATTTTATACGACAAAGCATCGCAAAGCCTAGGATCCTATTAACTAGTATTTTTCTAAATATCTACTTTATAGTGCAACAAGGGCAACATAATTAAAAGGAACGCTTACACTATTATAGACATTCAAGAAGTGAGACACGATTACTTGTTTTACTTATATGTTCCATACTTGCTTTAAAAATGTGTTAAAATCGTGGTAGTAACTCTCCATATGCGTTGAATTGTAAATGGAGTTCTTAGGATGCTTTATTTAAATTTGCAATTTGTAAAAAGAAATAATTTTTGAGGGTATTAGAGAGTTTGATGAATAACCCGAAAAGTTTTGACATTGACAGAATTTGGAAGGGCGTGACAACTAAGTTGACTTATTAATTACTAGTCAGTAATAGATGATGTTAACAGAGAAATGGAAAGATTAAATATTTCTACTCATAATTTCTTCTTCAACAATAACGCATACTTTAAGCTGGAATTTATATGCTAAATTACTGTCCATCCCATTTAAAAATTGTTCTGCAATCAGTGCTTTTTAATAATATCTGTATTCTTGAACCTCTGTGTTTGAACTCTTTCAGCACCAGAATATTCACCAGCTTTTCTTTTACATTTACGCAAATTCATTTTAGTTTGAGCCAAACCAACTTTTCTAGATAAACTACCGCCTAATCTATTACACATTTCTAAATTTCAAACATATTACATTAAAATCTTTTATGTAAAGTGTAACTTTCGAAAATAATGTTGATTTATTTTTTTTTAAAAAACTAATCACTTTACATTACAATCGTTATGATTATCTACAGTGGAAAACTTACTTGACAACTCCAGCCCAGTTAGTTAAGCAAACAATAAATCATGGCAGATTCTATCAAATGCCTTTTAAAAGTCTGTATAAACAACATCAACCTGTAAATGATTTTCAAGAGCAACAACTGTCGAATTGTTATAAATAAGAAGGTTGGTCGCAGAAGATTTACATTTGCAAAATCCGTGTTGACTCTCATTTATAATATTTTGGAACTATGGCATAATAATTTTGGAAATGAATTTTTTTGGACAATTATGGAATACAAAACATTTTTCATACAGGCCTAAATTTGTTACAAGTAAACTATCTCCATTCTTTAAGGTACGTATAATAAATGAATTTTTCTGTGCATTAGGAAATAAAGCACATTTTAAAAACAAGTTAAATTTCATGGTTAGAGGCTTTGTTAATGATAATCCACAATTCATTCAATACTGTAGAAGGAATATCATAAGGACCTCTATTACTAGATAAATCTGACTTCTGAGTTCATTAAAAACATCAATCTGGAAAAAATTATTATTTTTTGAATATAAACAAAAATATTTTCATGACAAAACGATATTGCTTAAATTTGTGTTTGCATTGAAAGCTAAAAAATGAAACAAACGGCTCACGTGTAAAAAGTAAATACTTATTTCTTTTGTAGTTTTCGTCTTTTCAACGACGAAATTGTAAGTTACCAAATAATTGTTCAAGTTCAGTTTTGAAATCAAATTACATTTTGTACATATTCAGGTTCCAACAGCAATGAAGGAGATATGTTTATTAATCAAAAGCAAAACATACTTTTGTTGTCTGAAGAATATGCAATGCTTTAATACTATTCAATATACATAAATTTGAACACTAAGAAAATCGGGTACCTCTGGAAAGGTCGGCAGACTTTTGGGTTTTATTGAGTTTTTCACTTAGCTTGTCTCTTTTCCGGACACTACACATAGTTTATTGGTTTAGTAACCGATGTTACCAGCCAAATTAACAACTCTTCTCTTTCGAATATGGTAACTATTATAACTAAATTCAAACAGAAGAATGACAATCAACTCACACCAAAATTGTTACTATCAACAATATTCCCTGGTTGCTAACCACACTTTGAACAATTGACAAAAGTTGCTAACAATAAAAGACTTTTCTGTCGTTACCAATGGCAGCGGTAACAATCGTCATTTATCCAAGTTTGGGTAGCAACTACTGAAATCTGTCCATCTTTTGTCTGAATTTAGTTAGTTACTAAATTCAGACAAATAAAAAAAATTGTTTACTTGGTTGGTAACCTTGGTTTCCAATTCAAGAAACAACCGAATTAAGTTTTGGTTTCCGTACTATAAACAATTTAATAACTGAATTAGCGGTCATGAAATGCGAAAACAGCAAGCGTGCAAGAAGTTCGAGTGCTTCAGAGTCCTATTGGGACCACACGGCACATCGCCAGTTCCATTTCAGAAGAAGTTCCTATTAAGAGACAAAAACCGTGAAATAAGAAACTGAAAAAGCGGCTCAAATCCAGGTTCGATTGTCAGAAAGACACAGCTAATTATTGTAAAGCCCCAGTTTTGATCGGCTGCATTAGAGCACCAATTAATTGTCTGTATCATGTGGGGACTTTGAACATTTTTAAATCTCTGTTAACTTTTGTGTGGTAGTCATACGGTGTTTTAACTGGATTGCAATCTACCATTCTGAATTTCTCTAATATATATATATATATATATATATATATATATATATATATAAGTGTTACTCCTTTCTTGCTTTGGTTCACCTAAATGTTAGAAGATATCTTGATCCACCATTGGTTCTAACTCGCATTGGTCCGCAGATGTCTGAATGAACAATATTCAGTAACTGCTTAATTCTTAATTCTCTGGCAGTAAAGTTTGTCCTTGCTTGTTTACCTCGTTGATATATGTCACACCACGTGGGTAATTTATCGTTATCCAATTTTATTTATACTTAAATAAATATTATATATAAAATATATAAAATAATTGTTTCAATAGTGCCGGTCCATTTGAAGCATGGATTTAGTCCAATTTAAGCCAGACATCTTTGGAAATCTCGCATCCTTTGATACTCTTGAGGTCCGATGGGCTTATGCATAGGATCATGTCCGCATTTACCTTTTTATCTTATTTACATCCACGTTTTAAGCGCTGATTCACTTTTTGTGTCACCCTGACATATAACTGGCTTTGATACTTCACCATTAACGAAATCCCAGGTATCGATTTTGGTAAGTAACGCCTCTACCTGAATCCGCCTCGTGTCGAAATTTTCTTTGTACAGAAGTTCACTTCTTGTCCCACAGATCGCCATCTCGAGTCCCATGTTTCGATAGTATGGACCTACGTTAAAACTCATCCTACATCTGAGAATTAAGCTTGTTTATTCTAATTATAATTTTAGAATAGTGCCGAAGTAATTCTTCCTTAAAATTTAATCTGTACTGTAATCAGTAAATGTGTTTCCTAAAAAATTATGTCGCATATATCTTTTAAGTACTTCTTTCCACTAACTAATTGGAGGTTAAAATTAATTAAATTAACCACAAAACTTAAACAAAGTAGTTTTATTTGGTAAGTTATATTATATTTAAATATTTGGGAACCACATTTATAGTCATTTTGTGTAAGTAGAAATATAAGGATGAAATTAATTTGGAACAGTTCTATCATTAAAGTTATTATAACTCATCTCGACATTTCTTTGCTCTGTCAGTTTGTTGACACTGTGGATTCAAACAAATAGAATTATAACAAAAAATATAACTGAACCACAATTTGATGTAATATTAATACAATATAAGATCAAATCAAATTTACTTGAAAGAAGACAACGTGTTTCCAAACCACATATTTTGAATTAGGTTTAATTGAATTAACCATAACTCTTGCCTATAATTGGACAGGCTGACATACATCATAAGGTGACGTAATCTTAGCAACATAAATGTTATTTTCTCTTATTTGACTAACATATCTCCCTTCGTTGCAACTGAAACAGGAAAGATTGCAAAATGTCACTCAATACAACACTCACTCCAAAATGTTCGTTTAATTTTGTACTAATTAATTAAAATTTTATTTATGTGTATATACATCAGGCAAGTTACTTGTTTTCAATTTCATCCCCCACCTCTCTTACTAGCAAAATATATTTCTGCATTTAAGTATAAAGTTAATGAAAACAATTTCTATTCACATGTTAATTATCTGTCAGATACACAGGCAGTATTCCTTTGACGGAAAATAAATGTCGTCGAGACATCTACAACTGATTTGATTTCAGTGACTCGTAATCGGAACCTTCGGACAGTAGGTTGCTATTATTGTAACTGTTTAAACATGTCACCTTTTTAAATCAAAAAATAATTCACGTAGTTGATTTTTTAAGCAAGAATTAGTGAGCGGCAAATTTCAACTAGGTACTGAATTTCTCTCTTTCACGTTTGGTTGGATTATCACCCTCAAACAACACTAAGATACCAATCGTTCTAATTTTGCTAATTTTATGTCAAAATATATTCAGATTCCTCATGTCTAGATGACAAGTTCAAATAATGACAACACAATTTATAAACAAATTCAAGTGACAATTTTCTGTGTAAAAATTTGCAATCTAGCTGTATCATTTGTAATTTTGATGAAATTTTCATCTACTTTAGTGCATATATATTTTAAGTGTCTCAACGTTTTCTTGAGAGCTAGTAACCACCACGCACGTTTTGACAACTTGCTGATAAATTAGACAACTTGGGCATGTTGGGGTATTTTCATTCTGCTTAGTTGCTAATCTTATAATCGCGATTATAGGAACCTGGGATCATTTTAAGTAGTATTTTTCTAAAAAAACTACTTTACCGTGCAATAAGGTATAACATAACTGAAAAGAAAGATAAACATTCAAGATGTGACACACAATTTACTTGGTTTACCTATATGCTTTATGCAGAATCTTAACATCTACTACATGTCTGATCGGTATTCTAAATAAATGATTTTCCAAGTAAATTGCGTCTCAATTCTTGACTCTGTTATAGCGTAAGCTTTATTTTCAAGAATAAGATATTTTTTCGCATTGTAAATTAAATTATTTCAGCAGAACTGTGACAGGAAAATAGCTCCTCGATTATTATTATAGGATCCTGTGTTCAGAATCATTTATTTAGAATCATCTCGACAATTTATAATAACAACTTTGTATACTTGGTAAGGCCTTTATAAAATCGGCCAACAAGCAAAATGAAATAAGTCCAACATCAGTTGACAGTTAGTTGTCAAAACACACGTACAGAACCAGAGTTCTCAAAAACTTATTCTCTCGTTTTAAGAAATTGTTAATAAATAATTTCATTATTTATTCCATATAGTATTATTCAAGTCTTAACCATTAATTTAAACCACACACATTTTCCATTTAAATTTGATTCACTGATGTTAATCATCAAATTTGACTTTCCTTAGACATTATGTGTTATTCCTTATGAATTACATCTGAAATAAATTAATGGCGTGTATGTAGTTGTTGATTTTTTGAATGGTGAGACACCTACTGTTCTAAAGTTTCACAGCATCTCTTGAATGTTGAAATTGTTAATATTTTAAATTAAGTTTTGGGAACAGTTGTAAATAACAGTTGCTAGGTTACAACAAGTGTTCTATTGTTTTTTAAATTTGGATTCCCTTAGATACATATTTATTGCAGTTAATCAAGGCGGAATATTGTAACAATTACATTAATAACGAAATATATCTATTTTAGAGCCCTGATTTCAAATAGTGTTAATTAATCATGAAACTCTCGGAAATCAAGCAACATGAAAATTTCCCGTGGGCTTTAATTTTGCTGTATCAAAATATTACCAATTATATTTAAAGTTCACTTAAATAAAGTTAGGAGATAAGATATATTAACAAAACACCAAAATGTCTTAGAAACTGTAAAAAAGAATCCCGATTTGTATATATATCAAAAGTTAACCAAAGTTATACAATATTACAGAGTACAGAGAGTATTTAGTGTAAAATATCGTGTTATATATACCGCCCCTTTGGTTGACTGAATCAACGCACTACAACGCCGTATAATCAAATTGAGACATCCCTAATTAAAAATCGCTCCGTTATTTTCCTTCTTTCAAAAAAATCTTTGGTCACTGTGTTTTTCATTCTCTTCTACAATATGATTTATTCAATCAATTTTTGAAGATAATTTTTGCAATACCCTCAAAAATTATTTCTTTTTACAGATTGCAAATTTAAATAAAGTATCTTAAGAACTCCATCTACATCCCAACGCATATATAGAGTTACCACCACGATATTAACATATTTTTGAAGCAAGTATGGAGCATACAGGTAAAGCAAGTAAATTGTGTCTCACTTCTTGAATGTCTATAAGAGCATAAACTTTCATTTCAATTATGATATACCTTATTACAGATATTTTTGAAGAATACTGCTTAATAGGATACAAGGCTCCCAGAAAATTGTGAAATAGTGTGAATTACTATTTCATGATTTGGTTTATAAATTGTGATAACATTATTTGAACTTGTCATCCAGACATGAAAAATCTAAATAATTGGCGACATAAAATTATCAAATATGGAAAGATTGGTATATTAGTGTTGTTTGAGGGTGATAACTAAAGGTGAAGGAGAAAAATTCAGTGCATAGTTGAAATCTGTCGCTCACTTATTCAAGCTGAAAGAATCAACTACGTGAATTTACTGTTTATTTAAAAAGGTGAAATATTTAAACAGTTACAAAAATAGCAACTTACCGTCTGAAGGTTTAGATTACTAGCCCTGAGAGTCACTGAAATCAAATCAGTTGCAGATCCCTCTTTGACATTTATTGCTGCTGAATAGATTGCTGCTAAGAGAAGTTTCAACTATTATAAGGTGAGGAATAGAATTGAAAACAAGATAACCAGCCTGATGTATAAACACATAAATAAAATTTTAATTAATTTGTAATTACAAAATAAAACGAGTGGGTGTGTGACTGAGTGACATTTTACAAACTTTCAAGTTTCAATAGCAACGAATTGTTTGTCAAAAAATAAAATAACATTATGTTTCTTTATGGCATATGTCAGAAGTATGTAATTTAGAAAAAAGTTGTCTTCTCTCAAGCAAATTTGATTTGATTCTTACATTGTATTAATATAACACCAAATTGTGGTTCACTTATATCTTTTCTTATAATTCGTTTTAATCCACGGTCTCAGCAAATTGACAGAGCAAAGGAATATCGTGATGATTTTTCAATTTGTTATAATATTTTTGATGGTAGAACTGTTTCGAATCAATCTCATCCTTGTATTTCAACCTACAGTGGATGACCATAAATGAGATTCCCAAATATTTAAATATAACATAACTTTACAAATAAGACTACTTTGTTTAACTTATGTCGATATTTTAATACTAGTTTGGTGTTATAAAATGGTTTCGACACATTGCCAATTTTTTCAACCTCCAATTATTCAGTGGAAAAATATACAGATATATATATATATATATATATATATATATATATATATGTATATATATATATATATATATATATATATATATATATATATATATATATATATGTATATATATATATATATATATATATATATATATATATATATATATATATATATATATATATATATAGTTATTTAGGAAACACCTTTTCCGTCATAAATTACAGATTAAAATATAAGCAAAAACAACTACAGCACCATTCTAATATTATAATTACTATAAACATGCTTAATTCTCAGATGTTAGATGAGTTGAAACGTATGCCCATACTATGGAAAACTTTCCATAAAATGAAAGTACCTGCTTTAGTCCTCAGCCTTTTTGATAGATTGTGATTTTTTCTTGTACTTTTTTCGGATTTCTTGCATAATTTTTCATATTTCATAGCCTCAGAGAAAATAGCATGCCCTCAATCTCCGGAGATCTATCTTTCAACACTCTAATCCGGAGATTGCATGCTTGCATGATATCCAACCCTGTGAATCCGACAGATACAAGAGACCTTGTTTCTTGGCTGTCTAGACCTCTGCGTCTCTTTGGGACATCTTTTCTTTACCATGTAGCGATTGTTACGTACCTCTTTAGTTTTCCCTTCTATTTTCCTAAACCTTTGTGGTTAATTACTCTTAGGCCATGATCTTCGCATCGGTGCCCGGAGAGGCCTCCTTGTTCCAATAAACAAAAATCATAATTTATTCTGAAAACAAATCAATGTGTTGTTTTATGGAGCGTTATTCTGTGTTTAGTTGGGAATTCCTGTAAGTATAAGTAATGAATTTAGCCAAAATTATTCCCTAAAAATAACAGTTTGGTACGATCGGTTTCATTTCTAGCACTACTGTACATAAGTATTTCTTCTAATTACCATTTTCAATGAGAAAGAACCTGTTTTGTATGTGTAATAGTTTCTGCTCGAAGGACCAATGTTTTGTATGTGCTGGACTAGTAAAACTGCCAAGTTTGTGATTTTTCTGTTTATTTTGCTCGGAGCATCTGAACGTTGTGTGTTGCTCTCGAGCTGACTTAAAACTTGGCATCGAATACATTTCCGAATTATTCCTCGACATACGGTGCAACCTGAGATTGGCCAATAATTATCCCGTACGGAATATAATAATTGTTGAGGTCCGCAATGTAACAGTCTGACATGCTCATTTCTGAGGACCAATTCTGTTAAAACATGACTCTTTGGTAAGATGACAGGATGTTTTTTGTTAAAATTATAATCACCGTTAATTAATCGACCACCCACACGTATTAAATTGTCGTTATCAATAAACGGATTTAAAGACAATAGTCTGCTTTTTTTATTAATTGGCCTTTTATATACCAAATCATTATACTCAGTAACAAATGTAGTTTGTTGCATTACACGTAGCAAAACTACCATAGAATTTTTTAATTCGGTACAGCTCAGAGGGCCAGATAGTTTTTTTTTTTACAATTTGAAATAAATCTTAACATGTATGCAACAACGCGCTTTAATTTTGTTATCGACGAATATCGTATGAAGATGGATTCGTCTGTAATGGTTGTTTGCAAACAAACAGTTTTTTGCTCCGGAATTATATTCGGTTCAGATTCCGTAAATTCTGGCCATTCTGACTTATCTTTAATGAGCCACTGTGGGCCATTTGACCAAAACGTGGAGGTTTTTAAAACATCTGCATTCGTACCTCGTGATAATAAATCTGCAGGAGTTAACTGAGACCTTACATGATTCCATTGTTCTTGTTTTGTAAGTGACTGAATCACACCCACGCGATTTGCAACAAAGGTTTTCCAACGCGAT
This sequence comes from Aethina tumida, assembly GCF_024364675.1. Lineage (NCBI taxonomy): Eukaryota > Metazoa > Arthropoda > Insecta > Coleoptera > Nitidulidae > Aethina > Aethina tumida. The sequence continues at coordinate 28,033,749 of NC_065435.1, forward strand.
GGACAACCTCGTATCCAGCAAAGAACAATCGTGGAATCTGACCAAAATAATTGTGCTTGAATGTTGAGTCTGATTGATCGTCGTACCTTGTCTGTTAATTTTGCGAGTAATGTTGCAGCGCATAATTCAAGCCTTGACAATGATACCTGTTTAATTGGCGCAACCTTTGATTTGGAACAAAGCATTTGAACAAAGTACTGATTTTTAACCTTACATCGTAGGTAAATACAGGCACCGTAAGCCGCTTCAGACGCGTCTGCAAAACCGTGGAGCTCACATTCCTCGTACTCTGGCTTCAACACAAACCGATCAATCTTCAAGTTATTCAAATTTTGAATATTATTTACAAATTCTGACCATAGACTGGATAAATGAACAGATATGGGATCATACCAATCTAGTTTTTGTAACCACAATTTTTGAATAAGGATTTTTCCCAAAATTGTGACAGGTGCAATCAATCCCAAAGGATCAAATATTTGACCTATTGTTGACAAAATGAAACGTTTGGTTGGAAATTGTTGAGAATATTTAAGCTGACTTGTTTCAAATTGAATAATGTCGTTACAAGCATTCCATAGTATACCAAGCGTCTTATTATTGTCATTTGGTCCCAAATGAATTAATCCAACATTTAAATTGTTATTTACTTGAAATTTAGATAACAATTCTGAATCATTACACAACCATTTGCGCAGTTCGAACTTGCCCCGTTGTAAGGTGTTTGACAGTTCTCGCTGAATGCGCAGTAACTCTGCCTTTGAATTAGCACCCGTAATCACATCGTCTACATAGAAATCATTCTCAATGATCCTGCTAATTTCGGGAAACTCTGTTGAGTGATCCATAGCTAATTGTTTCAAACATCTAACACTTAAGAATGGTGCTGATGCTGTGCCGTAAGTTACGGTTGCCAGCTCATAGGTTTGTATTGCTTCATTTTTGTTGAATCTCCAAAATATTCTTTGCATGCATCGTTCATCAAAATGAACCAGAACTTGACGATACATTTTTGATATATCTCCTGTGAGAACATATTGATTAATTCGGAATCTCAATAGTATGGAAAACAACTCATTTTGTATGGTCAGGCCGCTGCATTGAACATCATTTAGCGAAAGACCGCTACTTGTCTTGGCCGACGCATCAAATACAACACGTATTTTTGTTGTCAAACTTGATTCTTTTAAACCCGCATGATGAGGTAAATAATATTGAGTACCAATCTTCTCATCACCTACATCCTCGACTTGTTTCATGTGTCCTAGGTCGATATATTCTTGCATGAATTCATCGTAACTTTGTTTTAAATGGCTATTTTTCGCTAATTTTCTTTCTAGCGACTGAAATCTATTTAATGCTCCTTGCCTTGATTCGCCTAGCTGACCTTTTTTGTCGTTAAACGGAATTCGTACAATGAATCTGCCAGACGAGTCGCGCTCATAATGATCTTTAAAATGATTCTCGCAAAACTGTTCCCTTTCATTAAATATTTGATACGAATCACCTATTTCCTCTATTTCCCAAAAACGCTTCACGATTTCATCAGTTTTGTTTACGACTAAACAATTGACTGAATGCCTCTGATTCCCTCTACTCCAACCTCCTATAACGATCCACCCAAAGGTCGTATTTTGCAGCATAGGATTATGTTTTCCCAGTGAAACACGCTCAGGCAGTACAACCTTCCAAAATATGTCGGCACCCAACAGGATGTCGATATCATTGCATATATTGAAAGTAGGATCTGCCAAAGTAATACGACTTGGAAGTGTAAAGTTATATTTTGGCATTGTAGTAGAAGGTATGGGTTCTGTGATCTTATTCATAATTAAACATGAAACGCATGTTTTGAATGAACCTTGAACAGAAGAAATGTCGAGTATTGTTTGATATTGAATCTCCGATATAGTTTGACCAACACCAGAAATTTTAAATTGGGTTTTGTGTTTATTTAAATTTAACATTTTAACAGCCCTTTCAGTCACAAATGAACTTTGGGACCCGTTGTCAAGTAGTGCACGTAGAACTTGATTGTTGCCTTGTGCATCTGTTACATGAATTAAGACTGTTGACAAGTAGACTTGCCTTTGTTCATTTGCCACCGAGTGATTGACAATGGTAACTGGCACTTCAGTGTCAGTGACAATTTCACTGCCAACATGTGTCTCAATATGTAGTAAGGTATTATGCCTTTTGCCACATTTTCGACAACTAAATGAATGGCATGTTTTTGTGTTGTGTCCCTGTCTTAAACAGTTTAGACACAGCTTAAGCCTTTTAGTTTCTGAGATACGGTCATTTATTGAGAGCCCTTTAAATTTATTACAGTTGTAAATTGCATGATCTTTTTTACAATAATAACCACTGACCTTGACAGACACAGTGGCATATGCGCTTGATTTGAATGGTTTGTTCTTTGGCTTTTTAGACCTTTCATGTTCCAGTTTCTCTAAAAGCTCACAACGCCCTTTTAGAAATTTATACATATCCGCCATGTTTGGAATTTGTGAGTTGTTGTTGACGATCTCCCATTCGCGTCGGGTAATATCGTCCATTTTGGTTGCGATTATGTAAATTATAAGAGTATCCCACGTATCTGTCGGCTCGCCCAAAGATTTTAGAGCACGCAAGTTTTTTGTCACAGAGTCGCAGAGATCTCGCAATTGAACATGTGATTCCTTTGTAACATTTGGATGATCGAAAATGGCTTTAATATGATTGTGAATTATTAGGGACTTGTTCTCGAATCTATCTTCTAACAATTGCCAAGTAATATCATAATTATATGCAGTAATATCAATGGACTCGAGCAGCATCCCCTTGAAGACACGAGCGCAAATAATAAAGTTTTTGAACGTCGGACAAAGATTGATTTGCATGTATCAATGACTTAAATGCATCGCGAAATTCTAGCCAACCGTCATAGTGGCCCTTAAAACAAGGTAGATTTATTGTAGGCAATTTTATACCTGTAATTGGATTGCTCGCGACTGTATCTGATGATGACGTATTCGATTGTGTTTGATTATTTATGGTATAATCGTTGATTAATCTAGTAATTTTTGTTGTAACGTCATAGAATGAATCTTCAAACTCCGCCAATTCAGAACTATCCTCATTATCTTCGAGGTAGTATATTTCTGTACAAATGGAAGAAAATTCATCTAATATACACGAATGTTTTTCCAAACGAATTCTTAATTGTGCTATTAATTCGTCATTAATGATTGCGGTGTCTATAGAGTTTACGTAATTTTGCAACCTGGTCAGCTTGCCTTTGATTGTACGACGTTTACATTGTAATTTCTTAATGCTTTCAGTAGACATTGTGATCATTTTGTTTTTCAAATGTAAAGAATTTTTTAAATTGGCAAATGTGCATGCAGGTAGTAGATGGGAAACAAAGACTCAAGTGGTTGTAGACACGTGTTACGCAGGCCTTTCGACTTGAAACCAATGGTTGTGGACACGTGCAATGCAGGCCCTTTTGACTTGAAACCCTGGTATGTTTTTGAAATGACCTTGATGTTGCTATAGTTGTTGATTAGACTTCCTTTTGCTGCAATTCTTCTGGAATCGATGCCAAATCCAAACTTGACTTGCCTGCACTGGTTATTTCAACTGGAACCGTTGCCAATTGAACACTAATTGCTGTTTTCGGTACGACGAAACTTATCGCCACGTATTCTTCTGTGTGTTGAACAGGTGTTTTCCGTTCGCCCTTGCTTCTTGCTAATCTTGTACACGTAAATCCGGCTCGAAGGACCAATGTTTTGTATGTGTAATAGTTTCTGCTCGAAGGACCAATGTTTTGTATGTGCTGGACTAGTAAAACTGCCAAGTTTGTGATTTTTCTGTTTATATTGCTCAGAGCATCTGAACGTTGTGTGTTGCTCTCGAGCTGACTTAAAAGTAAGTAACTTAAAGCTAATTCACCCTAACTAACTAAGGGGAGGGGGTTGCGCATTAGACGTTGCCAATGTTGACAAATGCTCTAACAGAACCTCATGAATAAAGAGAGAATATTAATTAACTATTAATTTCCTGTGGCATAGACAACTACAGTACTTACATTGCAAAGGCGTACAGGATTTGTACAGAAAGCGACTGGTACACGGTAATAAATTGGATAATGATAAATTACCCATGTGGTGTGACAATGTCAACGAGGTAAGCAAGCAAGGAAACCCTTTACTGACAGAGAAGGAAGAAGTAAGTAGTTACTGAATATTGTTCATTCAGATATCTGCGGACCAATGCGAGTCAGATTCAGCGGTGGATCAAGATATCTTCTTACATCAATAGATGATTATAATAGGTGGTTCCAGATTTTTTCCTTAAGTCAAAGAGAGAAGTTTTTGAAAAATTTAAGGAGTACAAAAGAGCTCTCAAAAAACTAACTGGTAATGAAATTAAAAGAGTATTAGCTGAGAAATTGAAGATCAAAGATTGCTAGGTTTTTCTTTAGAATAGAAATTAACCAAAGTAAGAAAGGAGTAACACTTAAACAAAAAAATATGTTTTAGAGAATTTCAGAATGGTGGATTGCAATCCAATTAAAACACTGTATGACTGCAACTCAAAATTTAACAGAGATTTAAAACCATTCAAAGACCTCACACGATACAGAGAATTAATTGGTACTCTAATGTACTCTAATGTAACCGGCTTTACAATAATTAGCTGTGTCGTTGGATGTGGTACCGCCTTCCTTTCTGCCAATAGAACCTGTATTTGAGCCTCCTTTTCCTTTTCTTATTTCACTGTTCTTGTCTTTTAATAGGAACTTTAATAGGGTCACTAAATAAAAACGAAAATGTCACTACCAACACTTTTCCGCAGTTGCTACCGAAACTTGGTTAAATGACGATCGTTACCTCTGCCATTGATAACTACAGAAAAGTCTCTTATTGTTAGCGACTTTTGTCAATTATTCAAAGTGTGGGCAAGGTAGCAACCAGGGAATATTGTTGATAGTAACAATTTTTGTTTGAGTTGTTCGTCCTTCTTCTGTCAGAATTTAGTTATAAAAGTTACCATAATCGAAAGAGAAGAGTTGTTAATTTGGCTTGTAACCTCGGTTACTAAACCAATAAACTGTGTGTAGGGTCCGGAAAAAAGAAAAGCTAAGTGAAGGTGAGATACAGAGAGTGAAAGAGTGCTTACACAGCTTTGTCGTCTAAACTAGGGATGCTATCGGTAAACTCTGATAGTACCCCTACTTCTAACGCTAATCCCAAATCTTTGTCCCAACTAGCCACCAAAACTCAGAAAACTTCTTGGAACTCGGTCACCCCCAAGGAGGTGATGTCAAAATTGTGTAACTACGACGCACCCCACCATTTATGGTTCAGTGTTGAAATTTATGTATATTGAATTGTATTAAAGTATTTTAGACCAAGTACCCTAAGAATTAGAAGAGCCTTCTCATAGAAAATAAACTCCTTGTTATTAAAGTAATTATTTAACGTTTCTAATTGAATGGAATTATTTGGTAGCACTAATGGCTAGTCGTCTCAGTCTCAGTTTCGGCTCGTATTTATTGACAACTCACTGACAATCTTGACAACTGATCTTTGTGTAATTTTGTTTTGTTTGGTGTCCGATCCTATAATGCTCTTTGGCGAATTATAGAAAGAGGATATTTCAGTCTGCCTCAGTTAATTTAATGCTGTCTTGTTAACCCAAAGTAGTTTACCTGAAACATTCTTCTCAATTTACAGCGCAATGTAGCTTAGGCTATTATAAAGAATGAAAAATTATAACACAACTTAAAACAAATAATGTTTCATTTTCTCTTGGGAATCCAATTATGACTGATGCGATGACCTGTAGGAGTGTACTGAAACTACACATAAACTGTTAAAATTGTAATTTGAATTGTGCGCCTGTAGACAGTTAAGTTGTAATTTTAACACTAAATTCTTAAATATAAGTTTTTCTCCTGAAATAATAAATTCTTCTAAGAAAAATTAACAGGTTATGGAGCCAGAAAAGCCCAGGGAAGCCCAGAATGGCTTACTTACTGAGAAAAGTAATGAAGTTAACCTAAAACGTCAATACGACAATAGAAAAGTGTTTTCTCGTAATATCTGGAATAAGGGTTCTTAAATTGTCAGCAAACAATCAATTGGCATTAATTGAAAAGTTAACCGGCCGAGATAATTACGTAACGTGGCGATTTGCTCTAAAAACATACCTACAGCAAGAGGAGTTGTGGAACTGCATAGACCCCACCACATGTGTCATTGTGGACACAAAACGAGACACAAAGGCAAAAACTAAGATAAATTTACTAGTTGTTTAAATAAATTACGTGCACATGCAAGAGAGTAGTACTGCAAAAGAAGTATGGGATACGTTTTCATAAGTATTTGATGACTCTTTGTTGACACGCTGTGATGGGCTGCTGCGTGATCTCTATAATACTTCACTTACTCTATGTCAAAACGTAGAGAAATATGTGAGCAAAATTATGTGTACTGCTCACAAGCTCAGAAACATCGGTTTCGCAGTTGACGATGAATGGCTAGTTACATTGCTACTCTCCGGTCTACCAGAGTCCTCCTATCAACCTATGATTATTGCTATTGAAAGCTCCGGCATGAAGATAACTTCAATTTCTGTGAAATCAAAACAATCACAAGATGTTAAACAACCTGAAAGTGACTCAACAGTATTCTCAGTCAACAATACCAACCACAAGAAACAAAGTAAGTAAGGGTGCTACACTTGTAATAAGTAAGGTCATAAAAGTCCTCAAATGCAAATCCAGGACCAAGGATCATCAATAAAAGAAGAAATGGAAGAAACAAATCAAATTTACTTGAAAGAAGACAACTTTTTTCTAAATTACATATTTCGAATAAAGTTCAATTGGACATTGGATGTTTTGTTTATATTTTAAGGTCTGGCATATGTCACAAGGAATCGTAATCTTAGCAACATAAATGTTATTTTCTTTTATTTGATAAACAAAATTCCTTCGTTGCTATTGAAACTTGAAAGTTCGTAAAATGTCACTCAGTCCAACACCCACTCCCAAATGTTCGTTTAGTTTTGTAATTACTAATTAATTAAAATTTTATTTATGTATATATACATCTAGTTATCCTGTTTTCAATTTCATCCCTCACGTCGTCCGTATCACATATTCAAACTAAATTATAATAGTTGGAACTTCTCTTAGCAGCAATCTATTCTAATGGAAATATAAAGTTAACAAAGTTAACAAAAACAATTTCTTTTCACATGTTAATTATCTATCAGAATCACAGACAGTTTTTGTATGTCGACGATAGATCTGCAACTAATTTGATTTCCGTGACTTTCAGGAACAGTAATCGACATCTCCACAATAATGGCATCAAGTTGCCATTATTGTAATTGTTTAAATATTCCTAACGAGTTCCTAAGGAGTCCGCACGTTTTGACAACTCTGGGAATTTTGACAGCTAATGTGAGAGTATTTCGTTCTGCTTAATTGCTGTACTTATAATCGCGATACCGATTATGGAAAGAGGATATTTTATACGACAAAACATCGCAGAACCTGGGATCCTACAGCAGTATTTGTGTAAAAAGCTACTTTAATGTGTGAGCAAACGCATCAAGATATGCTCCAGCTTTTCTTTTACATTTACCCAAAGTCATTTTAGCTTGAGCCGAACCAACTTTTCTAGAAAAACTACCGCCCAGTCTATTACTCATTTTTAAATTTCAAACACATTATATTAAAATCTTTTATCTAAAGTATAACTTGCGAATATGGTGTTGATTAATTTTTTTATAAAAACTAATCACTTTACATTACAATCGTTATGATTATTTACAGTGGAAAAATTACTTGTCAAATCCAGCCCATTTAGTTTAGCAAACAATAAATCATGGCAGATTCTATGAAATGCCTTTTAAATGCCTGTATAAACAGCATCAACCAGTAAATGATTATCAAGAGCACCAACTGTCGAGAGGTTATAAATAAGAAGGTTGGTCGCAGAAGATTTACATCAATCTGGACAAAATTATAATTACGTTTTGAATATAAACAAAAATATTAGATTTGTGTCTGCATTGAAGGCTAAAAAGTGAAACAAACAGCTAACGAAGTGTAAATACTTATTTCTTTTGTTGTTTTTGTCTTTTCACTGACGAAATTGTAAAAAGTTACCAAATAAGTGTTCAAGATCAGTTTTGAAATCAAATGATATTTTGTACATATTCAGGTTTCAACAGTAATGAAGGCGAAATTTTATATATTTTCTTTGATAAGATAATAATAATACTTAAACATCTTTTTTAGCTGCTTTTTTTCAATATTGTTAAACTTATAAATTCACATCACATAATTAGGACCTTCCTACTTTCCGCATATTTTGGCAAATTGAAATAACCTCTCTCAGTAATTCGCCAAAGAGCATTATAGGATTGGACACCAAACAAAACGAAATTACACAAAGATCAGTTGCCAAGATTGTCAATGAGCTGTCAAAAAATATTAACCGAAACTGAGATCTGAGACGGCTAATCATTAGCGCTGTTTTCTCCCAAACCAATTTAAAAGTTTCTTCTCTATGAGAAGTCTCTTCCAATTCTTAGTGTACTTGGTCTAAAATACTTTAATACAATTCCATATACATAAATTTGAACACTGAACCATAACTGGTGCATTGTAGTTAGACAATTTCGACATCACCTCCTTGGGGGTGACCGAGTTCCTGAGTTTTGAGCTGGAAGACTTTGCAGGAGTGGGGGTGGCTGGTTGGGATAAAGATTTGGGATTAGCGTTAACAACTCTTCTCTTTCGATTATGGTATCTATTATAACTAAATTCAGACAGAGGAAGGACGAACAACTCAAACAAAAATTGTTACTATCAACAATATTCTCTGGTTGCACTTTGAACAATTGACAAAAGTCGCTAACAATAAGAGACCTTTCTGACGTTACCAATGGCAGCGGTAACAATCGTCATTTATCCAAATTTGAGTGGCAACTACGGAAAAGAGTTTGTTAAGGAATGAAATTGCACATTGATACTTGGAAGCCCTCTGTATAGATGCCCTAACGCAAGCGTCATGCTACGCAGGGTTTTTAGTTCTTAGTTTTTAGTCTTTGACGTTTCTAGCCGAGTGCACACTTTGTAATAATATAATAAACGTTTAGTGTTCTTGTAACATCGCGTTTAATCTCATCACACTCAGACCTCAGTTTTCAAAAGTGTTTGTAGTGATATTTTTGTTTTTATTTAGTGTCCCTTTTTGTCTGAATTTAGTTAGTTACCAAATTCAGACAAATGAAAAATTTGTTTACTTGTCTGGTAACCTTGGTTACCAATTCAAGAAACAACTGAATTAAATTTTTGTTTTCGTACTATAAACAGTTTAATAACCGAATTAGCGATAATGAAATGGGAAAACAGCAAGTGTACCTGCAAAAGTCGAGTGGTTCCGAATCCTATTGAAACCGGACGGCACATCGCCAGTTCCGTTCTACAAGAAGTTCCTACTAAGAGACAAAAACCTTGAAAGATGGAAAGGAAAAGGCGGTTCAAATCCAGGTTCTATTGGCAGAAAGAAAGGTCAACCGCCCGGTAAACCCTGAGCACGACTCCGTTCCAAGTTCCGAAAGAGTTAACTATCTAAAGTAAGTAACAACAGCAAAATTCGGCAAAGCGCCACACCGACATCAGACCCCCAAATGGAGTTAGACATAACGTTCGTACTTCTGTTTGAATTTAGTTATAAGAGTTGCCATATTCAGACAAAAGAGAAGAGTTGTTAATTTGGTTGGTAACCTCGGTTACTAAACCAATAAACCATGTGTAGAGTCCACGAAAAAGATAAGCCAAGAGGTACCCGAAAACTAGACGTTAAGATTAAAATCTCGGAACTAGAGGGTGAATTACAACGAATGAAAGTAAGTAATGCAGTAAGCTGTCTGCCTATGGAGGTGTTCTCGAAATCCTGACGACGCACCCCTGTGCTCACCGAAAGGACATGGAAGCACTGGAAGTATTTGTTTCCATTAAGGTCAATACACAAAAGTTAATAGTTAGAACATGCCTGCTTACAAGGCGACGTGGAATGATAATGCAAGGTACTCAGTAAAACGCTTATTGACTATCTTACAACATTGGTGGGCTGTATACAACTAACTCTGCTCTTACAACTTAATTCTGTTTCTATAACTACGCTCTTCTATTGTTTTTATTCTCCGTTGTCATCACAACCGTTATACACGATGTCTAGATATTCTAACATAACTTGCCTCGAGTGAATTGGACCAATGATGAGTAAGTATAGTGTTTGCATGAGTACTGAGGTTTACACTTTAAACTATCAATTATCATTGGTTGATTGTGTCTTATGAAATTTTATACAATATGTTCCTATTTTATCTACATGTAAAAAAATTAAGACTAAGTTTCCTAAGTTGTTCTCTAAAGAGCTTATAAAATTAACTATTCGTTATTCATTTGTAGACATTTGAATTCCGTTCCCATAAACAAATTTCAATTTTGTTCATAAAATCAGGTAGACCAAAAAGTTTTCTTTACTTGTTTACCTCCAAACTTTAATCAGTTCAAACACTTCATACGAACCACATTTCTCTGAAGTTGCTCCTACGCTTCAATTCAAAATTATTAGTTAAATATTCTCTTTTTTATTAATGAGTCCCTGCCTCATTGGAAATGATAATCGGAAGAAATACTTGTGTATAGTAATGCTAGAAATGAAACATATCGTATCAAACTGTTATTTTTAGGTAATATTTTTGTCTAAATTCATTAATTTACTTACAGGAATCCCAACTAAACAAAGAATAAGAACTTTCATGTATATGACGCTCCTTAAAACAACACATTAATACCTAATTAATTTGTTTTCAGAATAAATTAAGATTGAAATCGATCGATGAAAAAGCAAATGGTGGAAAGATTCTAGTGGCCCAAGAATTGGATTTAAATGTAAGTATAATTTTCATCTGTATTCAAGATTTTTATAATTAATGACATATTTTATGTTAAAACACACAATTAAATTATATAATTTAAATGAAAAACAAATAAAATTGGTATATATAATAAAATTAATCTTTAATATTAATTTTATATATCTTTTTTAAAGTATTTCGACGATTCGTTGGGCACGACGAGTTACGTTCACATGGAAAGGCTGATTACCATCATATAAATGAAGATGAAATGAGCCACGACAAAACTTGACGACGTCGGCAAATATTTTCTCTGAGGCTATGTAATATGAATAAAAATCCAAGAAATCCGAAAAAAGTACAAAAAAAAATCACAATAAAGAAGAAAACATCATTACCAAGAAACCGTATTCAAAAGTTCTACCAAAAAGTCTGAGGACTGGAATGTATCCGTTGGAGTTCCACATATCTATCTCTGTATATAGCAAGTACTTTCATTTTATGGAAATGTTTCCATAGTGTGGATCTAGGTTTCAACTCATCTATCATCTGAGAATGAAGCTTGTTTATAGCAATTATAATTTTAGATTAGTGCCGAAGTAATTTTTCCTTAAATTTTAATCTATACTGTAATCACTAAATGTGTTTCCTAAAAAAATATGTTCCATATAACTCAGTACCTCCACTGAATAGCTGAAGGTTAAAAAAATCGACAATGGGTCGAAACCATTTATTAACAACCAAACTTATATTAAATTAACCACATAACTTAAAGGTACACAAAGTAGTTTTATTTGGAAAGTTATATTATATATAAATATTTGGGAATCACATTTATAGTCATTTAGTGTGGGTTGAAATATAAGGATGAATTTGATTCGGAACAGTTCTACCATTTAGTATAACTCATCTCATCTCAATATTTCTTGGCTCTGTCAATTTGTTGACACTGTGGATTCAAACGAATAGAATTATACCAAAAAATATAACTGAACCACAACTTGATGTAATATTAATACAATGTAAGGTCAAATCAAATTTACTTGAAAGACGACATCCCTCACCTCTCTTAGCAACAAAATATATATCGGCATTTAAGTATAAAGTTAACAATGTTAACAAAAACAATTTCTATTCACATGTTAATTATCTGCAGAATCACAGACAGTATTTCTTTGATTCAAAATAAATGTCGACGAGAGATCTGCAACTGATTTGATTTCAGTGACTCGTAATCGAAACCTTCAGACAGTAGGTTGCTATTATTGTAAATGTTTAAATATTTCACCTTTTTAAATCAAAAGATAATTCACCTAGTTGATTCTTTAAGCAAGAATTTGTGAGCGGCAAATTTCAACTAGGTACTGAAATTTTTCTATCACGTTTGGTTGAATTATTACCCTCAAATAACACTAAGATACCAATCTTTCCAAATTTGCTAATTTTATGTCAAAATTTAATTAGATTCCTCATCTCTAGATGACAACTTCAAATAATGTCAGCACATTTTATTAACAAAATCATGAAAAAGTGATTTCTACTTTACAATTTGCTGATTTGCAATCTTTGTTCAGATGAAATTTATAATTAATAGCTCTATCATTTGTAATTTTGTTGAAATTTTCATCTACGTTTGTGCATATATATTTTAAGTGTCTCCACGTTTTCTTGAGAGCTGACAAATTGGACAACTTGGCCTTAGTTGCTGATTTATAATCGCGATTCTAGGAACCTGGGATCCTATTAATTACTATTTTTCTAAAAAATCTTTATAAACATTCAAGAGGTGAAACACAATTTACTTTACCTACATGCTCCATACTTGCTTTAAAATAAAGTTCAAATCGTGGTGGTGAATCAAAACTTGAAGATTGTTATGCACAATATAAATTGAACTTTGCGAATGTTATTTGATGGGATAAGAACCCTTTAGAAGATAAATAAAAGTTTTTTGTGCTCTTCGCAATAACTAAATGAACAAGTTTAGAAGGTAAATTTATCAAAAAATAGTTTTGTACATAATCTGGGTTCAATAGCAACGAAGGCAGTTCTTCTTCCTTTCTATTTACCTGGAAGAATATCATCATCTGACACATGTCTGATCGGTATTCCAAATAAATGCTTTTCTAAGAAAATTGTGTCTCAATTCTTGACTCTGTTATAGCGTAAGCTTTATTTTCAATAATAAGATGTTTTTTCGCATTGTAAATTAAATTGTATCAGAAGAATGTTTCACTGTTAACTGTCACAGAAGGATAGCTCCTTCATTATTATTATAGAATCCTGTGTTCAGAATATCTCGACAATTTAGAATCATCTTTCTATATTTGGTATCGCCAATATAAAATCGACCAACAAGCAAAATGAAATAACTGAAATATCAGTTGTCAGTTAGTTTACAAAACAAACGTACAGGACCAGAGTTCTCAAAAACTTATTCTCCTGTTTTAAGAAATTGTTAGTAAATAATATCATTATTTATTCCATATGGTATTACTCAAGCCTTAACCATTATGTTAAACCCTACACATTTACCATTTAAATTCAATCCATTGATGTTAATCATCAAATTTGACTCTTTTAAGAAATTATGTGTTATGAATTACATCTGAAATAATTTGATGGCGTGTTTGTAGTTGTTGAGTTTTTGAATGATGAGATACCTAGTGTTCTCAAGTTTGACAGCATCTCTTGAATGTTGAAATTGTTAATATTTCAAATTAAGTTGTAGGAACAATTGTAAATAACAGTTGCTAATTTACAATAAGTGTTGTATTGTTTTTTAAATTTGATTTCCCTTAGCTACATAATTTGTTGCATTTATTCAATCATATTGGAATAGTTACACTAATAACAAAATATATCTATTTTAGAGCTCTGATTTCAAATAGTGTTAATTCGTCATGAAATTCTCGAAAATCAAGTCATATGAAAAATTCCCGTGGGCTTTAATTTTGTTGAATCAAAATATTACCAATCATATTAAAATTCATTTAAGTAAAGTTAGGCATATGATATATTATCAAAACACCAAGATGTCTTAAAAACTGTAAAAAAGAATTCCGATTTGTATATATATCAAAAGTTAATCAAAGTTATACAATATTACATGGTACAGAGAGTATTTAGTGTACAATATCGTGTTATATATACCGCCCCTTTGGTTAACTGAATCAGTGCACTACATCGACGTATAATCAAATAGAGTCATCCCTAATTAAAAATCGCTCTGACATTTTCCTTCTTTCAAAAAAACCTTTGGTCACTGTGTTTTTCAATCTCTTCTACAATATGATATATTCAATCAATTTTTGAAGATAATTTTTGCAATACCCTCAATAATTATTTCTTTTTACAGATGGCAAATTTAAATAAAGCATCCTAAGAACTCCATGTACATCCCAACGCATATGGAGAGTTACTACCACGATTTTAACATATTTTTAAAGCAAGTATGGAGCATATAGGTAAAGCAAGTAAATTGTGTCTCACTTTTTGAATGTCTATAAGAGCATAAACTTTCATTTCAATTATGATATTATTATTATTATTATTATTATAGATAATTTAGAAGAATACTGCTTAATAGGATACAAGGGTCCGCGATGTTTGGTAGTATAAAATACTTTCATTCTAAGATCAGTATCGCGAATAAGCAGAACGAAAATACTCCATCTTTAGTTCTCGATGTTATCAGTGTGTTGCCAAAACACGCATACTGTCAAGAAAATATGGAGACACCAAAAATATATATGCACCAAAGTATGAATTTGTCATCCAGACATGAGGAATCTAAATAATTTGCGATATAAAATTATCAAATATGGAAAGATTAGTATATCATTTGAGGGTGATAACCAATGTTGAAAAAGAAAATTTCAGTGTTGAAATCTGTCGCTCAGTTATTCAAGCTGAGAGAATCACCTACGTGAATTTAATGTTGATTTAAAAAGGTGAAATATTTAAACAGTTACAAAAATAGCAACTTACTGTCTGAAGGTTTAGATTACGTGCCCTGAAAGTCACTGAAATTAAATCAGTTGCAGATCTCTCGTCGACATTTATTTCAAGTTTCAATTGTTTGTCAAAAAATAAAATAACATTTATGTTGCTAAGATTACGTTTCCTTATGACATATGTCAGAAGTATGTAATTTAGCAAAAAAGTTGTCTTCTCCCAAGCAAAACTTGATTTGATTCTTATATTGTATTTCACCAAATTGTGGTTCAGTTATATCTTTTCTTATAATTCTATTCGTTTTAATCCACAGTGTCAGCAAATTGACAGAGCAAAGGAATATCGTGATGATTTTTCGATTTGTTATAATATTGTTGATGGTAGAACTGTTTCGAATCAATCTCATCCTTATATTTCAACCTACACTGGAAGACTATAAATGAGATTCACAAATAATTAAATATAACTTAACTTTACAAATAAAATTACTTAGTTTAACTTAAGTCGAAAATTTAGTTTGGTGTTATAAAATGGTTTCGACACATTGTCGATTTTTTCAACCACCAATTTTTCAGTAGAAAGATTTACAGCTATATATAACATAATTATTTATAATATATACAACATAATTATTTAGGAAACGCATTTACCGTCATAGAGTACAGATTACAATAGGAAAAATTTCTTCGCCACAATTATAAAATTATAATTATTATAAACATGCTTAATTCTCAAAATGAAAGTACCTGCTTTATACACAGACAGATATGTGGAACTCCAACGGGAACATTCCAGTCCTCAGCCTTTTTGGTAGAACTTTTGGTAATGCAGTTTTCTTCTTTATTGGGATTTTTGCTTGTACTTTTTTTGATTTCTTGGATTTTTTTTTTCATATTTCCCGATATGTGGCTTTGGCATAGCACATTTCATCTTCATTTATATGATAGTAATCAGTCTGTCAATGTGTCAATTCCTGATGTCCAACGAATCGTCGAAATAGCTTATTTGTTTTTTATTTAAATTAAATAATTTAATTGTGTGTGTTTTAGCATAAAATATATCATTAATTATAAAAATCTTGAATACAGATGAAAATTATACGTACATTTAAATCCAATTCTTGGGCCACTAGAATCTTTCCAGCATTTGCCTTTTACATCGTACTTTCAGATTTCAATCTTAATTTATTGAATTTATTCTGAAAACAAATTATGTATAAGAGAGGTATGTTTCGATATGAACTGTTTAAAGTTTGGTGGTAACCAAATAAAGAAATCTTTTTGTGCTACTTGATTTTATGAAAAATATTCAAATTTGTTTATGACAACGAAATTCAAATATCTGCAAAGGAATAACGAATTGTTAATGTCATAAGCCCTTTATAGAACAACTTATGAAACATAGTTCTTAAATATTTTTACAGGTAGATCAAGTTGGAACATATTGTATAAAATTTCATAAGATTTGTGCTCACAATCATTAACATCCATATTGCTAAAAAGTAAATCCCAATCAACTAATGACAAGTGATAGTTTAATGAGTAAACCTCAGAACTCATGAAAACACTATACTCATCATTAGTCCAATTCATTCGGGGCTGGTTTCAATCTCCAGTTACTAAAAATATATCCACTGATGCACAATGATTGGAATAAAAATCAGAACCAGATGCTGGTAAACTGTTCCAATTATTCACTTTTGGCTTTTGACCTTAATGGATATAAAGACTTTCCAGTACTTTCATGTCCTTTCGGTGAGCACAGGGATGCGTCATCATCAGACGATTTCGATATCACCTTTATAGGCGTGACCCACTTCGTGGAAAACTTGCGGTTTGGAGGTGTGGGGTGGCTGGTCGGGAAGAAGGCTTGGTGTTAGGGTTAGAAGTAGGAGTATATATGTATATATACATAAAGCATACACCACCTTCAAACGTTCGCACAAATTTTGTACTGCTGAGTTGATATCACTATCTGAAACATATGTTTCCGCTATGTTAGGACCATAGTTAGAATCTCCTGAAAATTTGATCCTTTTTTTTACAGATTCCCTATCATAAGGATTTTTGCGCTTCCGCTCTTTTTCATTACCCTGAGCACTTATAAATTTTTTTAGATTTTTACCTGGACTTTCATTAAAATATGATTTCCAAGGTTTTGTATCCCAATCTGAACCATAATTGTAAGAGAGGGCGCTTAAATGAGCTCGTATTTGAAATGAATTTCTTTGAATCAAGTTCAATCTTTTTCCCATATTGAAACGAGCCATTATATTCATAAAAATTTCTGCTTTATTGTTGGTTTCTTTATCAAGAAGTAAATCAGCCTTCATTAATAATTGCTCAATAGCACCAAAAAGATGGTGATGCAGGCCAGAAGATATAAGTTGAGTTGTTCGATCATTAGAAACGTCTCCAGTATTGGTGCACAAATACTGTTTGCAAGCACTGTGATTACCATAAACGTGATATATTGAATTTCTAATATCGGCTCTTAGATTTTCTGGATCCTGCGTATTTGCGTAAATTGCAGATTGAACTGATTTATTTAGTTCATTAATAGTATCGCTTTTTAACATCTTTCTGGCATCAACATTGACCCCTTGAGTATCTTTTTTAATTTTGTAAAGGTTTTTACTGAAATTTTTTAATACATGGTTCATTCATTCAATTTTAACAACCTAAAATGTATTGTGTAAATATTTGTAAAACTTATCTAACCTTTTCTTTAATATTTTTAAAAACTGAGAAATCACCATCTGCAATAAATTTTAAATATTTCAACCCATGCATTTCTATGCTGTTATTAAATCCCTCTACTATTATATCCTGTTCCATTGAAGATGATGAACCGGACCAATTTTTAAAACAAATATGTGTTTTAGCAGCTTCATTATTGTTTTCGGCTCTAGCGCAAATACAACACTATTTATTCCTTACACCTACGAATAATACTTTTCCTGTTGTTTTCCCTATTATAACAGCCTACAAATTATAACATAAAATGTTATTTGTTACATATCCGAATATATTATAAACTTACAGCTCCAGAATTTGCATTATACGTATGTCCATAGCTTCGTTTAGACCATCCTCCATCTAAATATCCATCAGTTATATATGGAATGCCATGTGAATCTACATGTCCTTCCTTAATTGCAGCTTCACGTTCTAATTTTCCAGCTTCTTCCAAAGCAAGCCATAATGATTCTTTCCATACCTATAATATTTCATGTATAAAAACAATAAAAATTTCAGTAATGGTACTATAACACACCTGATCCAATTCATTTTGAATTTTATAATACAAATTTTTAGATAAACATGGAATATCCATTACTTTCAATAATTCCATTAAATGTGCGTAGGTGCTTCCTACTGAAAATGTTCCCCATACAGCTGCTCT
The DNA here is from genome assembly GCF_024364675.1 of Aethina tumida. Taxonomy (NCBI): domain Eukaryota; kingdom Metazoa; phylum Arthropoda; class Insecta; order Coleoptera; family Nitidulidae; genus Aethina; species Aethina tumida. Next base: position 28,052,049 of record NC_065435.1, read on the forward strand.
ATTAATTTTGGACCTTGTTTTCGGATTTTCTGTTGAAACTGATACTTCTTTGTCACAAATGTTGCATTTTAAAATAAATGTGCTTCTTAACCCACATCGCACTTCTTTTAGATAAACTAATTGTCCACCAGTGCACCTCTTGTTGTGTTGTACTTGAATTTTAGTTGTTATATTTAGGAAGTATCTGATATCTACAATTCGATAACCTGTCAATGAATTGATTTCAGGAACAACTTCTATATCCAAAGGAAAATTTTCAATTCTAAAATAATACTAATTAAGTCATCGCCGTCAGATATGGTTTCCAAAAAAGATGAATTTTGCCAATTTGAATAAAAATGTACCGTTCATATTCTTCATTTATTTCTGAAAACGTTTTTCTTTCACTTTTGCATGGGGTTAAATTAGACTTAGTTCTAACAGAACGTAACGGGGTTGTTGTACCACATGGACTAAGAGCTTCTTCGTTTGGACGTGAATTGAAAATATTATCTAGTATCTCATTTAAAGTATATCGGGAACATTGGGTAGATTCTTTATAATTCTCAACTCGTTCTAAAAGTTTATCCACAATATATGATCCTATTTTCTCTACTTCCCTTTTTCTTTGTACATTTACTTGAACTTTTGATTTTTTTCCACGTCTCTTAGTCCAAGAAGCAAATCTACGCGTTTTTGGCATTTTCTAGAATTAATATTGCTTTTATTTTATTATTGTATACAATTATATATAAATACATTATAATATACAATGGTTCATGCTTCTTTGATTTTAAATTTCATAATTATGTGTCACTTGATATTCCAATTTTATAAAGTTAATTTAATTACATAAACTCGACCTTGGGGTGGTAATGCCATTCTGCAGCCGACTATATACTATATATGTAATAAAAATTTAAAACTATGATATTTATATTAAATTCACTAAATTCGATTTGAAATAAACATAATACATTCTTCAAATAAATCATTCTTTATTCATAATTTCACTGGGAGAAAAACCAACAACAAACAATGAACAAGGAATATAGATGCAACCAATGGAAAACCAAGGACACAAAAATATGAAATAATATCAAAATTGTGACATATACAAGTAAAAATCAATTAATTGATGACATGAATTAACAAATATATATATATACTAAACAATAATACAGCAATATAAATCAAAAATTGAATAAAAAACTTACCTTTAAGAGTTTACAATAAATTACACTTTGGCTCACGACTAAAATAAGACTAATTTGTTTCTTTGTTTGAAACTGTGACTGTTTCTTCAACCACCAAAACTGAACTAAAATTTCTGGCTCGTTTTAAATGTATACTGAATCGCACCCCTCTCATTGACCACTTAACTCAAGTACTACCCGAACAGAAAAATTCCATCCGTTTTGTTGATGTTATCACATTTCACTTAAATTTCGACACAAAAATACACGCAGGTCACATGCACTGGTTTGTATCACTCCTCACTCTAAGGGTGCGAAAGTAATTTTCGTGGCGCCAAGAGTATGTACTAAATGCAAATTTAGAGATAAGGTCACTATCCTACACAATCAAAATCGAAACAATAAGAATCGATTAAAGATTAACTTTGAGATAATTTTTTTAAATTAATAATAGATTGTAAATCGACATCCGTATTTGTATATCGTATTTATTATATTTGTTTATATGATAAAATGTGATTGGTTTAGAACTAACTATACGACACAAACCCCATTAGTAACTGTATACATTATTATATTTTTCATATATATTATTGTATCATATAATAATTTTATATAATTTTAATTAATAAAAATATATTAAGAATTCATTACTATTATAAATTTCATAATCTATTTACAACCAATAAATTCGTTATAAATATGAGATCTCGAGTGCGGTCCTGTCCCATGCAAAAAATTGTGCACACGAACGTTTTAAAACCGAATGTTTGTTTGATTTCGTGGCGGCACCACATTACGGGCTATGTTTTGTTTTGTGTCCTTTTCTGACCGAAAGTGCGATTCCTTGTCTAGTAAACGCCGCTGTTAAGTTAAACTAAGCAATTTTATTTGTAAAGTTAAGTTATATTTAATTATTTGTGAATCTCATTTATAGTCTTCCAGTGTAGTTGAAATGTAAGGATGAGATTGATTCGAAACATTTCTACCATCAACAATATTATATCAAATCGAAAAATCATCACGATATTCCTTTGCTCTGTCAGTTTGCTGACACTGTGGATTAAAACGAATAGAATTATAAGAAAAGATATAACTGAACCACAATTTGGTGAAATATTAATACAATATAAGAATCAAATCAAGTTTTGCTTGGGAGAAGACAACTTTGTTCTAAATTACATACTTGTGACATGTGTCATAAGGAAACGTAATCTTAGCAACATAAATGTTATTTTATTTTTTTACAAACAATTGGTTGCTATTGAAGCTTGAAATAAATGTCGACGAGAGATCTGCAACTGATTTGATTTCAGTGACTCTCAGGGCACGTAATATAAATATTCAGACAGGAAGTTGCTATTTTTGTAACTGTTTAAATATTTCACCTTTTTAAATCAACAGTAAATTCACGTAGATGATTCTCTCAGCTTGAATAACTGAGCGACAGATTTCAACTATGCACTTTCTTTTTCACCATTGGTTATCACCCTCAAATGATATACTAATCTTTCCATATTTGATACTTTTATATCGCACATTATTTAGATTCTTCATGTCTGGATGACAAATTCAAATAATATCAACACAATTCATAAACCAAATCATAAAATAGTGATTACTATTTTACAATTTTCTGCGTAAATATTGATTTGCAATCTTAGTTCGGTTGAAACTTATAATTAATGGCTTTCAGTTCTGCTAAAATTTTCATCTACTTTGGTGCATATATATTTTTGGTGTCTCCATATTTTCTTGAGAGTATGCGTGATTTGACAACACACTGACAACATCGAGGACTAAAGATGGAATATTTTTGTTCTGCTTATTCGCTGATCATTTAATCGCGATACTGATCATAGAAGATCATTTTATACTACCACACATCGCGGAGCCTTGTATCCTATTAAGCAGTATTCTTCTAAAATATCTGTAATAATGATAATAATATCATAAATGAAAAAAAAGTTTATGCTCCTATAGACATTCAAGATAAAGTAGTTATAAAGATTTTTTAGAAAAGTACTACTTAATAGGATCCCAGGTTCCTATAATCGCGATTATAAATCAGCAACTAAGGCCACGTTGTCCAATTTGTCAGCTCTCAAGAAAACGTGGAGATACTTAAAATATATATGCACAAACGTAGATAAAAATTTCAGCAAAATTACATATGATAGAGCTATTAATTATAAATTTCATCTGAACAAAGATTGCAAATCAGAAAATTGTAAAGTAGAAATCAATTTTTCATGATTTTGTTAATAAAATGTGTTGACATTATTTGAAGTTGTCATCTAGAGATGAGGAATCTAATTAAATTTTGACATAAAATTAGCAAATTTGGAAAGATTGATATCTTAGTGTTGTTTGAGGGTAATAATCCAACCAAACGTGATAGAAAAAATTCAGTACCTAGTTGAAATTTGCCGCTCACTAATTCTTGCTTAAAGAATCAACTACGTGAATTATCTTTTGATTTAAATAGGTGAAATATTTAAACATTTACAATAATAGCAACCTACTGTCTGAAGGTTTCGATTACGAGTCACTGAAAACAAATCAGTTGCAGATCTTTCGTTGATATTTATTTTGAATCAAAGAAATACTGTCTGTGATTCTGCATATAATTAACATGTGAATAGAAATTGTTTTTGTTAACATTGTTAACTTTATACTTAAATGCCGATATATATTTTGTTGCTAAGAGAGGTGAGGGATGAAATTGAAAGGAAGATAACTAGCCTGATGTATACATAAATAAAATTTTAATTAATTAGTAATTACAAAAATAAACGGACATTTGGCAGTGAGTATTGGAGTGAGTAACGTTTTGCAGACTTTCATGTTTCAATAGAAACGAAGGAAGTTTGTTTGTCAAATAAAAGAAAATAACAATTATGTTGCTAAGATTACGTCACCTTATAGCATGTCACCCTGTCCAATTATAGGCAAGAGTTATGGTTAATTCAATTAATCCTAATTCGAAATATGTAGTTTAGAAACACGTTGTCGTCTTTCAAGTAAAATTGAATTGATCTTGCATTGTATTAATATTACATCAAGTTGTGGTTCAGTTATATTTTTTGGTATAATTCTATTCGTTTGAATCCACAGTGTCAACAAATTGACAGAGCAAAGAAATATCGAGATGAGATGAGTTATACTAAATGGTAGAACTGTTCCGAATCAAATTCATCCTTATATTTCAACCTACACTAAATGACCATAAATGTGATTCCCAAATATTTATATATAATATAACTTTCCAAATAAAACTACTTTGTGTACCTTTAAGTTATGTGATTAATTTAATATAAGTTTGGTTGTTAACAAATGGTTTCGACCCATTGTCGATTTTTTTAACCTTCAACTATTCAGTGGAGGTACTTAAAAGTTATATGCAACATATTTTTTTAGGAAACACATTTAGTGATTACAGTACAGATTAAAATATAAGGAAAAATTACTTCGGCACTAATCTAAAATTATAATTGCTATAAACAAGCTTCATTCTCAGATGATAGATGAGTTGAAACCTAGATCCACACTATGGAAACATTTCCATAAAATGAAAGTACTTGTTATATACAGAGATAGAAATGTGTAACTCAAACGGGAACATTCCAGTCCTCAGCCTTTTTGGTAGAACTTTTGAATTCGGTTTCTTGGTAATGATGTTTTCTTCTTTATTGTGATTTTTTCTTGTACTTTTTTCGGATTTATTGGATTTTTTTTTCATATTTCATAGCCTCAGAGAAAATATTTGCCGATGTCGTCAGGATGTGTCGTGGCTCATTTCATCTTCATTTATATGACGGTATTCAGTCTTTCCATGTGAACGTAACTCCTCGTGCCCAACGAATCGTCGAAATACTTTAAAAAAGATATATAAAATTAATATTAAATATTAATTTTATTATATATACCAATTTTATTTGTTTTTCATTTAATTTAAATAATTTAATTGTGTGTTTTAACATAAAATATGTCATTAATTATAAAAATCTTGAATACAGATGAAAATTATACTTACATTTAAATCCAATTCTTGGGCCACTAGAATCTCTACACCATTTGTCTTTTGCATCGTACTTTAAGATTTCAATCTTAATTTATTCTGAAAACAAATTAATTAGGTATTAATGTGTTGTTTTAAGGAGCGTCATATACATGAAAGTACTTATTCTTTGTTTAGTTGGGAATTCCTGTAAGTAAATTAATGAATTTAGACAAAAATATTCCCTAAAAATAACAGTTTGATACGATCTGTTTCATTTCTAGCATTACTATACACAAGTATTTCTTCCGATTATCATTTCCAATGAGGCAGGGACTCATTAATAAAAGCGAGAATATTTAACTAATAATTTTGAATTGAAGCGTAGAAGCAACTTCAGAGAGATGTGGTTCGTATGAAATAAAAGTTTGAACTGATTAAAGTTTGGTGGTAAACAAGTAAAGAAAACTTTTTAGTCTACCTGATTTTATGAACAAAATTGAAATTTGTTTATGGGAACGGAATTCAAATGTCTACAAATGAATAACGAATAGTTAATGTTATAAGCTCTTTAGAGAACAACTTAGGAAACTTAGTTTTTAATTTTTTTACATGTAGATAAAGTAGGAACATAATGTATAAAATTTCAGAAGACACAATCAACCAATGATAATTGATAGTTTAAAGTGTAAACCTCAGTACTCATGCAGATACTATACTTACTCATCATTGGTCCAATTCACTCGAGGCAGGTTATGTTAGAATATCTAGACATCGTGTATAACGGTTGTGATGACAACGGAGAATAAAAACAACAGAAGAGCACAGGGGTGCGTTGTCAGGATTTCGAGACCACCTCCATAGGAGTATCCCACTTTGTGGAAGACTTCTGCGTTTTGGAGGTGTGGGGTGGCTGGTCGGGAAGACAGATTGGTGTTAGGGTTAGAAGTAGGAGTACTTCCAGGATTTACCGATGGTATCTGTAGTTTAGCAGACAGCTTACTGCATTACTTACTTTCATTCGTTTTAATTCACCCTCTAGTTCCGAGATTTTAATCTTGACATCTAGTTTTCGGGTACCTCTTGGCTTATCTTTTTCGCGGACACTACACATGGTTTATTGGTTTAGTAACCGAGGTTGCCAGCCAAATTAACAACTCTTCTCTTTTGTCTGAATATGGCAACTCTTATAACTAAATTCAAACAGAAGGACGAACGTTATGTCTAACTCCATTTGGGGGTCTGATATCGGTGTAGCTCTTTGCCGAATTTTGCTGTTGTTACTTACTTTTCAGAGAATGTGCAAGAAATTGCAGTAATTTATTCAATCAATTAATTGAAATACAAAGGATGAATCAACAAAAAAGACAACTACTACTGTGCTCTTGAGCTGTTTCTCTCAAACTGACTCTCACTGTTTCTTGATCACCAAGGTTACCTCGGTCGCCTTCATTTGTCAATTGTTATTGTTTTTTAACTTACTTTATTCTATTTTATTGTTTATATTAACACCGCCTCTCAATAGAATAGAATGAAGGCAATCCGAATCATAAAGACATTTCAATTATTTGTGATTGCTTTTCTTCCTCTAGGTAAGTCGCAAATAGACCTAGTATTGTTCTTTGCTAACGACTGCATCTCACAATTGATTGCTTATTCCCACTCAGACCAGTCACTACGCTGTTTTGCTTCCGATATTGTGGACGGATCGTCACCAACAAATCGTTCTGCTGATAACACTAGTGATTCACCTTCGATAGATGATAGTGCCATATGCGCATCACATTCAGGTGCATAATTACCTTAACGTAGCGGTGCCTTTCTTACTCTCCCGCTCTTTCGTTGAGTTACCTCGCTGGTACCCATGTTATCCAAATAAACGCCGTTACCAACACAAGCCAAATTAGTACTGTGGATTTCTCCAGTTTTATCAGTACGCGACTGTTCATCATCATTTGGTTGAACTGCTTTACCGTCACACGTACTCCCACTATCTGTAACCGCCTCTGAACCGATTATCTCTACTAACTTTGATCGATTTAATACCGATGATTCATTGAATGTTACATTTCAACTAAAAATCAGCTTCTGTTGTTCAATATCCCAAAGTTGATACGTACCAAACGTCGCACCATAACCAAGCATAATACATTTTGTTGCTTTTGCTTGTAATTTCAACCGCTTTTCAAGTGGAATATGATTGTAACATTCAGAATCAAATATTCGAAGGTTTGACAGCTCCGGTTTCTTTCCAAACCAAATTTCTGCTGGTGTCTTGTCTTTAAACTGCTTTCCAACCGCGTTCGTTGGCGATCGATTTTTGATATAATTTGCCGACATAATTGCTTCATTCCAAAACTTATTTTCCATCCCACTGGCCAAAAGCATTGTCGTAGCCTTATTTTGCAGCGTTTCATTTAAACGTTCAGATATTGAACCAACGGTGACTAACATCTGAATACCCTTTTGTTTGCAGTATTCTTTAAATTCGTTTGACGTATATTCACCACCGCCATCATGTCTCAATTTTAACACCTTTGAGCCATGAAGTGCCTCAGCCATTGCAACAAATTCCTTGAATTTACCAAACGTTTCACTTTTTCTCTTGATGCAATAGACCATGGATGCTCTCGAATAATCATCCATGAATGTCACAAAATAACGTGACCCATCGTATGCATTCGTTGGATACGATCCACAAACATCACTGTGAATCAATTCCAAAACTCGCAATGAACGTGTATTTGAATTTCTTGGAAACGGTGAACGAACATGTTTTCCAAGTACACACGATTCGCACAACTGTGTATCCTTTTTTTTACATTACTCATACCAATAGCCATATAATTGGCTAACTTTTTCATATCATTTCGGTTGAGATGACCAAGTCTAAAATGCCATAGATTCTGTGATATTGTTTTCAAATTATTCACTCCTGTAAATCCCGCAAACACATTGTTGTCAACGTACAAAGTCACTTCATACATTCTTCCATTTACGCGTCCGACAAACTTTTCGACACCATTCAGCGATACATAGGCATAATCACACTCAAACACAATTCGATATCCCTTTTGTGTTAGTCTTCGAATTGACATCAAGTTGCATTTCAAATCATTCGCGAATAGAACGTCCTCCATTGTTTTTACCGATGTGTCACCATGGTGAAATGTTTTAACGAGAATGTCACCACGTTGCTTTGCAACAATGCTTTGATTTTTCTTGGCAACCGAAATGCTTATTTCGTCAATTGGTTCCAATTTATCGAAGAACATCTTCTGATTCACCATATGCTGAGTCGCTCCAGAATCTAAGACAAATTTTATTTCCGCGTAATTACCGCTATTCTGCTGCAATTGAGCGTTAAATGCCTTCGATTCTGCCAAATTCTCTTTGGTACCATCTTCAGCAATTGCATACATCGATGAACCGCTTGCTCTGTTTGCGCTTTCTCTATTTGACCTCTCTTTTTTGTTTTTATTGCGAAAACATTGAGCCTATTTGTGTCCAGGTTTTTTACACAAATGACATATAATTGTCTTATTCCCAGCAAACATTGCTCCAGGCTCAATTGATTTACTTGAACCATTTCCACCAGTCCGCTTATTGTACTCATCCATTAACCGAGTTTTAACAAATTCTACAGTTAACTTTGATTGATCCATCGTTTCCGATGGTGTCACTAGGTTATCATAACCTCTTGGCATAGTAATCAACAAATGTACAACCACATCAAGCTCTTCCATTTTAGCTCCCGTTGACTTTAACTCTCGAATTCTCTTATCAAATTGCAAAAGGTAACTTATCATATCATCCGACTCATTGTATTTCATTGTCAGCAATTGTTTTCGTAATAAAACTTGCGACGCCACACTTTTCCTTTCGAAAATCGTGCATAATGTGTCGAACATGTCCTTTGCCCGAGCTTTTTCGCGAACATACTCAAGTTGGCTATCATGAACTGACTGTACTAATATCGAAACACATTTCCTTTCATTCAACTTAATCGTAGGATGTTTTGTCACATCTTTTTCCGCTGTAAGAATGATCTCCAACGATACCTCGATGAATCTTCTCAACTCCATTTCATCAAGCAAAATTCCCACACGATATTTCCATTTGCTAAAATTCGTGCCATCGAGTTGTTGAATTTTTAGAATGTTATTTACAGTAACGTTCGCCATCTTTGTCTGTTGCCTTCACCACAATTGACTTCCAACCTCAATTGTATAACTTTATCCTGCACGCACTGGGCCCATAACCTCAGAGAATATGCAAGAAATTGCAGTAATTTATTCAATCAAATAATTGAAATACAAAGGATGAATCAACAAAAAAGACAGCCACTACTGAGCTCTTGAGCTGTTTCTCTCAAACTGACTCTCACTATTTCTTGATCACCAAGGTTACCTCGGTCGCCTTCATTTGTCAATTGTTATTGTTTTTTAACATACTTTATTCTATTTTATTGTTTATATTAACGTTATGTCTAACTCCATTTGGGGGTCTGATGTCGGTGTGGCACTTTGCCGAATTTTTCTGTTGTTACTTACTTTAGATAGTTAACTCTTTCGGAACTTGGAACGGAGTCGTGCTCAGGGTTTACCGGGTGGTTGACCTTTCTTTCTGCCAATAGAACCTGGATTTGAACCGCCTTTTTCTTTTCTTCTTTCACGGTTTTTGCTGGCGATGTGCCGTCCGGTTCCAATATAATTCGGAACAACTCGACCTTTTGCAGGCACACTTGCTGTTTTCCCATTTCATTATCGCTAATTCGGTTATTAAACTGTTTATAGTACGAAAACAAAAATTTAATTCAGTTGTTTCTTGGATTGGTAACCAAGGTTACCAGACAAGTAAACAAATTTTTTCATTTGTCTGAATTTGGTAACTAACTAAATTCAGACAAAAGATGGACACTAAATAAAAACAAAAATATCTCTACAAACACTTTTGAAAACTGAGGTGTGAGTGTGATGAGAATAATAGTCGATGTTACAAGAACACTGATCGTTTATTATATTATTACAAAGTGTGCTAGAAACGTCAAAGACTAAAAACTAAGAACTAAAAACCCTGCGTAGCATGACGCTTGCGTTAGGTCATCTATACAGAGTGTTCCAAGTATCAATGTGCAATTTCATTCCTTAACAACCACTTTTCCGTAGTTGCTACTCAAATTTGGATAAATGACGATTGTTACCGCTGCCATTGGTAACGACAGAAAGGTCTCTTATTGTTAGCGACCTTTGTCAATTGTTCAAAGTGCAACCAGGGAATATTGTTAATAGTATCAATTTTTCTTTGAGTTGTTCGTCCTTCTTCTGTCTGAATTTAGTTATAATAGTTACCATAATCGAAAGGGAAGAGTTGATAACGCTAATCCCAAATCTTTATCCCAACCAGCCACCCCAACTCCTGCACAGTCTTCCAGCTCCAAAACTCAGGAACTCGGACACCCCCAAGTAGGTGATGTCGAAATTGTCTAACTACGATGCACCCCACCAGTTATGATTCAGTCTTCAAATTTATGTATATCGAATTGCATTAAAGTATTCTAATCCAAGTAGACTAAGAATTACAAGAGACTTCTCATAGAGAAGTAACTTTTAAATTGGTTTGGGAAAAAACAGCGCTCATGATTAGCCGTCTCAGATCTCAGTTTCGGTTAATATTTTTTGACAGCTCATTGACAATCTTGGCAACTGATCTTTGTGTAATTTCGTTTTGTTTGGTGTCCAATCCTATAATGCTCTTTGGCGAATTACTGAGAGAGGTTATTTCAATTTGCCAAAATATGCGGAATGTGGGAAGGTCCTAATTATGTGATGTGAATTTATAAGTTTAACAGAATTGAAAAAAAGCAGCTAAAAAAGATGTTTAAGTGTTATTATTGTCTTATCAAAGGAAATATATAAAATTTTGATATTTGTTAGGAATAGCAATGTCTAATTAACAATTCACACACTTTTGTCGATGCATATTCTTCAGACAACAATGTCCACAATGACACATGTGGTGGGGTCTATGCAGTTCCACAACTCCTCTTGCTGTAGGTATGTTTTTAGAGCAAATCGCCATGTTACGTAATTATCTCGGCCAGTTAACTTTTCAATTAATGCCAATTGATTGTTTGCTGACAATTTAAGAACCCTTATTCCAGATGTTACGAGAAAACACTTTTCAATTGTCGTATTGACGTTTTAGGTTAACTTCATTACTTTTCTCAGCAAGTAAGCCATTCTGGGCTTCCCTGGGCTTTTCTGGCCCCATAACCTATTAAATTTTCTTAAAAGAATTTATTATTTCAGGAGAAAAACTTATATTTAAGAATTTAGTGTTAAAATTACAACTTAACTGTCTACAGGCGCACAATACAAATTACAATTTTATTAGTTTATGTGTAGTTTCAGTACACACCTACAGGTCATCGCATCAGTTACAATTGGATTCCCAAGAGGAGATGAAACATTATTTGCTTTAAGTTGTGTTATAATTTTTAATTCTTAATAATAGCGTAAGCTTCATTGCGCTGTAAATTAGATTTTTTTGAGAAGAATGCTTCAGGTAAACTACTTCGGGTTAACAAGACAGCATTAAATTAACTGAGGAATGCATATTATCGGAATTTGTAAGCTGGGTCATCTCCTTGATTAGTATTTATATGATCCCATTTTTCGCACTGAAATATCCACTTTCTGTAATTCGCCAAAGAGCATTATAGGATCGGACACCAAACAAAACAAAATTACACAAAGATCAGTTGTCAAGATTGTCAGTGAGTTGTCAAAAAATACGAGCCGAAACTGAGACTGAGACGTCTAGCCATTAGCGCTACCAAATAATTCCATTCAATTAGAAACGTTAAATAATTACTTTAATAACAAGGAGTTTATTTTCTATGAGAAGGCTCTTCTAATTCTTAGGGCACTTGGTCTAAAATACTTTAATACAATTCAATATACATAAATTTCAACACTGAACCATAAATGGTTCACAATTTCGACATCACCTCCTTGGGAGTGACCGAGTTCCAAGAAGTCTTCTGAGTTTTGGAGCTGGGAGACTTTGCAGGGGATGCAAGGGTGGCTAGTTGGGATAAAGATTTTGGATTAGCGTTAGGAGTAGGGGTACTATCAGAGTTTACCGATGGTATCCCTAGTTTAGACGACAAAGCTGTGTAAGCACTCTTTCACTCTCTGTATCTCACATTCTAGTTCCAAAATTTTATTCCTAAGGAAATCGGGTACCTCTGGAAACGTCAGCAGACTTTTGGGTTTTATTGAGTTTTTCACTTAGCTTTTCTTTTTTCCGGACCCTACACATGGTTTATTGGTTTAGTAACCGAGGTTACAAGCCAAATTAACAGCTCTTCTCTTTCGATTATGGTAACTATTATAACTAAATTCAGACAAAAGAAGGACGAACAACTCAAAAAAAATTGTAATTTTCAACAATATTCCCTGGTTGCTACCCACACTTTGAACAATTGACAAAAGTCGCTAACAATAAGAGACTTTTCTGTCGTTATCAATGGCAGAGGTAACGATCGTCATTTAACTAAGTTTCGGTAGCAACTACGGAAAAGTGTTGGTAGTGATATTTTCGTTTTTATTTAGTGACCCTATTAAAGTTCCTATTAAAAGACAAGAATCGTGAAATAAGAAAAGGAAAAGGAGGCTCAAATCCAAGTTCTATTGGCAGAAAGGAAGGCGGTACCACATCCAACGACACAACTAGTTATTGTAAAGCCCCAGTTTTGATCGGTTACATTAGAGTACATTAGAGTACCAATTAATTCTCTGTATCGTGCGGGGTCTTTGAATGGTTTTAAATCTCTGTTAAATTTTGAGTGGCAGTCATACGGTGTTTTAATTGGATTGCAATCTACCATTCTGAATTTCTCTAAAATATATTTTTTTTTGTTTAAGTGTTACTCCTTTCTTACTTTGATTAATTTCTATTCTAAAGAAAAACCTTGCAATCTATGATCTTCAATTTCTCAGCTAATTCTCTCTTAATTTCATTACCAGTTTATTTTCGACAGTTCTTTTGTACTCCTTAAATTTTTCAAAAACTTCTCTCTTTGACTTAAGGAAAAAACCTGGCACCACCTATTATATTCGTCTATTAATGTAAGAAGATATCTTGATCCACCGCTGAATTTGACTCGCATTGGTCCGCAGATGTCTGAATGGACAATATTCAGTAACTGCTTACTTCTTCCTTCTCTGTCAGTAAAGGGTTTCCTTGCTTGCTCACCTCGTTGACATTGTCACACCACATGGGTAATTTATCATTATCCAATTTATTACCGTGTACCAGTCGCTTTCTGTACAAATCCTGTACGCCTTTATAATGTAGGTACTCTAGTTGTCTATGCCACAGGACCATTTTGTTTGAATTTCTATGCATTATTCACTTGTAGACATTTGAATTTCGTTGTATATAAACATATTACAATATTTTTCATAAAATCAAGTAGCCCAAAAAGTTTTCTTTATTTATTTACCACAAACCTCTAATCAGTTCAGACTTTTATTTCATAAGAAACACATCTTTCTGAAGTTGCTCCTACGCTTCAATTCAAAATTAATAGTTAAATATTCTCTCTTTATTAATGAGGTTCTTCCTCATTGAGAATTGTAATTAGCAGAAATACTTATGTACAGTAGTGCTAGAAATGAAACCGATCGTACCAAACTGTTATTTTTAGGGAATAGTTTTGGCTAAATTCATTATTTATATTTACAGGAATTCCCAACTAAACACAAAATAAGGCTTCATAAAATAACACATTGATTTGTTTTCAGAATAAATTATGATTTTTTTATATTGGAGCAAAGAGGGGGAAATCTACAAGACGTAGTGCCGGACTTTACCGACTAAAAACCCCTCTCCGGGCAATGATTCGAAGATCATGACCTAAGAGTAGTTAACCATAAAGGTTTAGGAAAATAGAAGGGAAAACTAAAGAGGTACGTAACAATCGCTACATAGTAAAGAAAAGATGTTCAAAAGAGACGCAGAGATCTAGACAGCCAAGAGACAAGGTCTCTTGTATCTGTCGGATTCAGAGGGTTGGATATGATGCAAGCATGCAATCTCCGGATTAGAGTGTTGAAAGAGAGATCTCCAGAGATTGAGGGCATGCTATTTTCTCTGAGGCTATGAAATATGAAAAAATATGCAAGAAATCCGAAAAAAGGTCAAGAAAAAGTCACAATAAAGGAGAAAACAGCAATACCAAGAAACCGTCTTCAAAAGTTCTATCAAAAAGGCTGAGGACAGGAATGTTCCCGTTGGAGTTCCACATATCTGTCTGTGTATAAAGAAGGTACTTTCATTTTATGGAAAGTTTTCCATGGTATGGGCATACGTTTCAACTCATCTAACATCTGAGAATTAAGCATGTTTATAGTAATTATAATATTAGAATTGTGCCGTAGTAGATTTTGCTTATATTTTAATCTGTAATTTATGACGGAAAATGTGATTCATAAATAATTATATTGTGTATATCTGTATATTTTTCCACTGAATAATTGGATGTTGATAAAATCGGCAATGTGTCGAAACAATTTTATAACACCAAACTAATATTAAAATATCGACATAAGTTAAACAAAGTGGTTTTATTTGTATAGTTATGTTATATTTAAATATTTGGGAATATCATTTATGGTCATCCACTGTAGGTTGAAATACAAGGATGAGATTGATTCGAAACAGTTCTACCATCAAAAATATTATAACAAATTGAAAAATCATCACGATATTCCTTTGCTCTGTCAATTTGCTGAGACAGTGGATTAAAACGAATTATAAGAAAAGATATAACTGAACCACAATTGGGTGTTATATTAATACAATGTAAGAATCAAATCAAATATGCTTGAGAGAAGACAACTTTTTTATAAATTACATACTTCTGACATATGCCATAAAGAAACGTAATTTGACATGTTATTTTATTTTTTGACAAACAATTCGTTGCTATTGATACTTGTTTGCAAAATGTCACTCAATCACACACTCACTCGCTTTATTTTTTAATTACAAATTAAAATTTTATTTATGTGTATATACATCAGGCTAGTTATCTTGTTTTCAATTCTATCCCTCACCTATCACATATTAATTACCTGTCGAAAATAAATGTCGACGAGAGATCTGCAACTGATTTGATTTCAGTGACTTGCAGGGCTCGTAATCTAAACCTTCAGACGGTAAGTTGCTATTTTTGTAACTGTTTAAATATTTCACCTTTTTAAATCAACAGTAAATTCACGTAGTTGATTCTTTCAGCTTGAATAAGTGAGCGACAGATTTCAACTATGCTCTGAATTTTTCTCCTTCACCTTTAATTATCACCCTCAAACAACACTAATATACCAATCTTTCCATATTTGATAATTTTATGTCGTAAATTATTTAGATTCTTCATGTCTGGATGACAAGTTCAAATAATGTTAACACAATTTATAAACCAAATCATGAAATAGTGATTTCTATTTAACAATTTTCTGGGGAAATAAAGATTTGAAATCTTTGTTGGGTTGAAATTTATAATTAATAGATTTATCTGTTGCAGTTTTGTTAAAACTTTCATCTACTTTAGTGCATATATATTTTTAGTGTTTCCATATTTTCTTGGGAGTAGGCATGTTTTGACTAAACACTGACAACATCATCGAGAACTAAAGTTGTAGTATTTTCGTTCTGCTTATTCGGTTATCATATAATCGCGATACCGATCATGGAAATAAGTAATTATATACAATCAAACATCGCGGAGCCTTGTATCCTATTAAGCAGTATTCTTCTAAAATATCTGTAATAAGGTATATCATAATTGAAATGAAAGTTTATGCTCTTATAGACATTCAAGAAGTGAGACACAATTTACTTGCTTTACCTGTATGCTCCATACTTGCTTCAAAAATATGTTAAAATCGTGGTAGTAACTCTCCATTTGCGTTGGGATGTAGATGGAATTCTTAGATACTTTATTTAAATTTGCATTCTGTAAAAAGAAATAATTTTTGAGGGTATTGCAAAAATTATCTTCAAAAATTGATTGAATAAATCATATTGTAGAAGAGAATGAAAAACACAGTGACCAAAGATTTTTTTGAAAGAAGGAAAATAACGGAGCGATTTTTAATTAGGGATGTCTCAATTTGATTATACGGCGTTGTAGTGCGTTGATTCAGTCAACCAAAGGGGCGGTATATATAACACGATATTTTACACTAAATACTCTCTGTACTCTGTAATATTGTATAACTTTGGTTAACTTTTGATATATATACAAATCGGGATTTTTTTTTACAGTTTCTAAGACATTTTGGTTTTTTGTTAATATATCTTATCTCCTAATTTTATTTAAGTGAACTTTAAATATAATTGGTAATATTTTGATACAGCAAAATAAAAGCCCACGGGAAATTTTCATGTGGCTTGATTTCCTAGAATTTCATGATTAATTAATACTATTTGAAATCAGAGCTCTGAAATAGATATATTTCGTTATTAATGTAATTGTTACAATATTCCGCCTTGATTAACTGCAATAAATTATGTATCTAAGGGAATCCAAATTTAAAAAAACAATAGAACACTTGTTGTAACCTAGCATCTGTAATTTACAACTGTTCCCAAAACTTAATTTAAAATATTAACAATTTCAACATTCAAGAGATGCTGTGAAACTTTAGAACAGTAGGTGTCTCACCATTAAAAAAATCAACAACAACATACGCGCCATTAATTTATTTCAGATGTAATTCATAAGGAATAACACATAATTTCTAAGGAAAGTCAAATTTGATGATTAACATCAGTGGATCAAATTTAAATGGAAAATGTGTGTGGTTTAAATTAACGGTTAAGACTTGAATAATACCATTTGGAGTAAATAATTAAATTATTTATTAACAATTTCTTAAAACGAGAGAATAAGTTTTTGAGAACTCTGGTTCTGTACGTGTTTTGACAACTAACTGTCAACTGATGTTGGAGATTTTGCTTGTTGGACGATTTTATAATGGCCTTACCAAGTACACAAAGTTGTTCTTCTAAATTGTCGAGATATTCTGAACACAGGATCCTATAATAATAATCGAGGAGCTATTTTCCTGTCACAGTTAACTGTGTAGCATTCTGCTGATATAATTTAATTTACAATGCGAAAAAATATCTTATTCTTGAAAATAAAGCTTACGCTATAACAGAGTCAAGAATTGAGACCCAATTTACTTGGAAAATCATTTATTTAGAATACCGATCAGACATGTAGTAGATGTTAAGATTCTGCATATAGCATATAGATAAACCAAGTAAATTGTGTGTCACCTCTTGAATGTTTATCTTTCTTTTCAGTTATGTTATACCTTATTGCACGGTAAAGTAGTTTTTTTAGAAAAATACTACTTAAAATTATCCCAGGTTCCTATAATCGCGATTATAAGATTAACAACTAATTAGAATGAAAATACCCCAACATGCCCAAGTAGTCTAATTTGTCAGCAAGTTCTCAAAACGTGCGTAGCGGTTACGAGCTCTCAAGAAAACGTGGAGACACTTAAAATATATATGCACTAAAGTAGATGAAAATTTCATCAAAATTACAAATGAGCTATTAATTATAAATTTCAACTCAACAAAGATTGCAAATTTTTACACAGAAAAATGTGATTTGATTTTGTTTATAAATTGTGTTGTCATTATTTGAACTTGTCATCTAGACATGAGGAATCTAAATAAATTTTGACATAAAATTAGCAAAATTAGAAAGATTGGTATCTTAGTGTTGTTTGAGGGTGATAATCCAACCAAACGTGAAAGAGAGAAATTCAGTACCTAGTTGAAATTTGCCGCTCACTAATTCTTGCTTAAAGAATCAACTACGTGAATTATTTTTTGATTTAAAAAGGTGACATATTTAAACAGTTACAAATAGAAACCTACTGTCCGAAGGTTCCGATTACGAGTCACTGAAATCAAATCAGTTGTAGATGTCTCGACGACATTTATTTTCCATCAAAGGAATACTGTCTGTGAATCTGACAGATAATTAACATGTGAATAGAAATTGTTTTCATTAACTTTATACTTAAATGCAGAAATATATTTTGCTACTAAGAGACGTGGGGGATGAAATTGAAAACAAGTAACTTGCCTGATGTATATACACATAAATAAAATTTTAATTAATTAGTACTTACAAAATTAAACGAACATTTTGGAGTTAGTGTTGTATTGAGTGATATTTTGCAATCTTTCATGTTTCAGTAGCAACGAAGGAAGATTGTTAGTCAAATAAGAGAAAATAACATTTATGTTGCTAAGATTACGTCACCTTATGATGTATGTCAGCCTGTCCAATTATAGGCAAGAGTTATGGTTAATTCAATTAAACCTAATTCGAAATATGTGGTTTGGAATCACGTTGTCTTCTTTCAAGTAAATTTGATTTGATCTTATATTGTATTAATATTACATCAAATTGTGGTTCAGTTATATTTTTTGTTATAATTCTATTCGTTTGAATCCACAGTGTCAACAAATTGACAGAGCAAAGAAATGTCGAGATGAGTTATAATAACTTTAATGGTAGAACTGTTCCGAATCAATTTCATCCTTATATTTCAACTTACACTAAATGACTATAAATGTGGTTCCCAAATATTTAAATATAATATAACTTTCCAAATGAAACTACTTTGTTTAAGTTTTGTGGTTAATTTAATTAATTTTAACCTCCAATTAGTTAGTGGAAAGAAGTACTTAAAAGATATATGCGACATAATTTTTTAGGAAACACATTTACTGATTACAGTACAGATTAAATTTTAAGGAAGAATTACTTCGGCACTATTCTAAAATTATAATTAGAATAAACAAGCTTAATTCTCAGATGTAGGATGAGTTATAAGGTAGGTCCATACTATCGAAACATGGGACTCGAGATGGCGATCTGTGGTACAAGAATTGAACTTCTATCCAAAGAAAATTTCGACGCGAAGCGGATTCAGGTAGAGGCGTTACTTACCAAAATCGATACCTGGAATTTCGTTAATGAAGTATCAAAGTCAGTTAGATGTCAGGGTAACAAAAAAAGTGAATCAGCGCTTAAAACGTGGATGTAAATAAGATAAAAAGGTAAATGCGGACATAATCCTATGCATAAGCCCATCGGACCTCAAGAGTATCAAAGGATGCGAGATTTCCAAAGATGTATGGCACTTTTGAAACAATTATTTTATATATTTTATATATTTTACATTATTTGATTAAGTATAAATAAAATTGGATAACGATAAATTACCCACGTGGTGTGGCATATATCAATGAGGTAAATATGCAAGGACACCCTTTACTGCCAGAGAATTAAGAAGTAAGCAGTTACTGAATATTGTTCATTCAGACATCTGCGGACCAAAGCGAGTTAGAACCAAAGGTGGATCAAGATATCTTTGAACATTTATAGACGATAATAGTGGATGGTGCAAGGTGTATTTTCTCATGTCAAAAGGAGAATTTCTTGAAAAATTTAAGGAGTACAAAAGAACTGCTGAAAAACGAACTGGTAATGAAAGTAAGAGAGAATTAGCTGAGAAATTGAAGATCAAAGAATGCTAGGTTTTTTTTGGAATAGAAATTAACCAAAGTAAGAAAAGAGTAATACTTAAACAAAAAAAATATATTTTAGAAAGTTAACAGAGATTTAAAAATGTTCAAAGACTCCACACGATACAGAGAATTAATTGGTACTCTAATGTACTCTAATCCAGCCGATCAAAACTGGGGCTTTACAATAATGAGCTGTGTCTTTCTGACAATCGAACCTGGATTTGAGCCGCCTTTTCATTTTCTTATTTCACGGTTTTTGTCTCTTAATAGGAACTTCTTCTGAAATGAAACTGGCGATGTGCCGTGTGGCCCCAATAGGACTCTGAAGCACTCAAACTTCTTGCAGGCACGCTTGCTGTTTACTCATTTCATGACCGCTAATTCAGTTATTAAACTGTTTATAGTACGAAAACCTAAACTTAATTCAGTTGTTTCTTGGATTGGTAACCAAGGTTACCAACCAGGTAAACAAATTTTTTTATTTGTCTGAATTTAGTAACTAACTAAATTCAGACCAATTCAGTTACCATATTCGAAAGAGGAGAGTTGTTAATTTGGCTGGTAACTTCGGTTACTAAATCAATAAACTATGTGTGTGAACTATGTGTAGTGTCCGGAAAAGAGACAAGCTAAGTGAAAATCTCAATGAAAACCAAATGTCTGCCGACGTTTCCAGAGGTACCCGATTTCCTTAGTGTTCAAATTTATGTATATTGAATTGTATTAAAGCATTGCATATTCTTCAGACAACAGAAGTATGTTTTACTTTTGATTAATAAACATATCGCCTTCATTGCTGTTGGAACCTGAATATGTACAAAATGTAATTTGATTTCAAAACTGAACTGAACTGAACAATTATTTGGTAACTTACAATTTCATCGTTGAAAAGACGAAAACTACAAAAGAAATAAGTATTTAGTCTTTACACGTGAGCTGTTTGTTTCGTTTTTTAGCTTTCAATGCAAACACAAATTTAAGCAATATCGTTTGTCATGAAAATATTTTGGTTTATATTCAAATAATAATAATTTTTTCCAGATTGATGTTTTTAATGAACTCAGAAGTCAGATTTATCTAGTAATAGAGGTCCTTATGATATTCCTTCTACAGCATTGAATGAATTGTGGATTATCATTAACAAATCCTCTAAAATTGGAATTTAACTTGTATTTAAAATGTGCTTTATTTCCTAATGTACAGAAAAAATCATTTATTACACCTACCTTCAAGAATGGAGATAGTTTACTTGTAACAAATTTAGGCCTGTATGAAAAATGTTTTGTATTCCATAATTGTCCAAAAAAATTCATTTTCAAAATAGTTCCAAAATATTATAAATGAGAGTCAACATGGATTTTGCAAATGTAAATCTTCTGCGACCAACCTTCTTATTTATAACAATTCGACAGTTGTTGCTCTTGAAAATCATTTACAGGTTGATGTTGTTTATACAGACTTTTAAAAGGCATCTGATAGAATCTGCCATGATTTATTGTTTGCTGAACTAGCTGGGATGGAGTTGTCAAGTAAGTTTTCCACTGTAGATAATCATAACGACTGTAATGTAAAGTGATTAGTTTTTTAAAAAAAATAAATCAACATTATTTTCGAAAGTTACACTTTACATAAAAGATTTTAATGTAATATGTTTGAAATTTAGAAATGTGTAACAGATTAGGCGGTAGTTTATCTAGAAAAATTGGTTTGGCTCAAACTAAAATAAATTTGCGTAAATGTAGAAGAAAAACTGGTGAATATTCTGGTGCACTGATTGCAGAACAACTTTTAGATGGGATGGACAGTAATTTAGCATATAAATTCCAGCTTAAAGTATGCGTTATTGTTGAAGAAGAAATAATGTGTAGAAATAGTTAATCTTTCCATTTCTCTGTTAACATCAACTATTATTGACTAGTAATTAATAAGTCAACTTAGTTGTCACGCCCTTCCATATTCTGTCATTGTCAAAACTTTTTGGGTTATTCATCAAACACTCTAATACCCTCAAAAATTATTTCTTATTACAAATTGCAAATTTAAATAAAGCATCCTAAGAACTCCATTTACAACTCAACGCATATGGAGAGTTACTACCACGATTTTAATATATTTTTAAAGCAAGTATGGAACATATAAGTAAAACAAGTAATCGTGTCTGACTTCTTGAATGTCTATAATTTCGTAAGCGTTCCTTTTAATTATGTTGCCCTTGTTGCACTATAAAGTAGATTTTTAGAAAAATAATGGTTAATAGGATTCCAGGTTCTGCGATGCTTTGTCGTATAAAATAACCTCTTTTTATAATCGGTATCGCGATTATAAGATCAGCAATTAACCAGAACGGAAATACTTCAACATTAGTTGACTAAGTTGTCAGAAAGTTGTCAAAACGTGCGTACTCGATAGCAACTCTCAAGAAAACGTGGAGACACTAAAAATATATATGTAATAAATCAACAAAAGAATGCTATTACTTATAAATTTCTACTGTAAAAAGATTGCAAATCTTTACGCAGAAAATTGTAGAATAGAAATCAATATTTCATGATTTGGTTTAAAAGTTGTGTTGACATTATTTGAATTTGTCATCCAGACATGAGGAATCTAAATAATTTTCGTCATAAAATTAGCAAATATGGAAACATTGGTATCTTAGTGTTGTGGGAGAGTGATAACCCAACCAAAAGTGAAAGAGAAAAATTCAGTGCATAGTTGAAAATTGTCGCTCACTAATTCAAGCTGAAAGAATCAACCACGTTAATTTACTGTTGATTTAAAAAAGTGAAATATTTAAACAATTACAATAATGGCAACTCTTTGTTTGAGGATTTCGATTACGAGTGCTGAAAAATCACGGAAATCACGAACTTTCAAGTTTCAGTAGCAACGAAGGAATTTTGTTTATCAAATAAAAGAAAATAACATTTATGTTGCTAAGATTACGTTTCCTTGTGACATGTGCCACACGTTACAATATAAACAAAACGTCCAATGACCAATTAAACCATATTCGAAATATGTGATTTAGAAAAAAGTTGTCATCTTTCAAGTAATTTTGATTTGTTTCTTTCATTGTATTAAAATTGCATCAAATTGTGGTTATATTTTTATTATATTTCTATTTGTTTTAATTGACAGTGTCATCAAATTGACAGAGAAAAGAAATATCGAGATGATTTTTCGATTTGTTATAATAACTTTAATGACAGTGATTCATTTATTTAATGACCACGTTACAAATCACATCTGTGTGTGAAATGATATGGACAAATTGCACGTGTTGATTACCAGGAAACCTTTGCACAAACAATCAGTTCAATACGATCGTTACTATCTGTGGCTGTACAAAATAATCACAAAATCAAGTAACTAGACGTAAAGACAGCATTTTTATATGGAGAACTTGAAGACACCTATTTATGACTTAACAAGAAGGGTTGGAACATGACGAAAACATGGTATGTAAATTGAACAAGTCACCATATGGGTTAAAACAATTCCCTTGCTGCTGGCATGCCAAATTCGACTCTACACCGAAAAGAGTTTTAGTATTTATATGGAACAAATTTTAAACAGAATTGAAATGACTAATGCTGATCCTAATACTGTTCCAGTCGACCCTAACATAAAGCTACAGTAGGAAGATACTACCTCACTTCTGCTCTTCATAATAACACAGCTCGTTCCGTCAAATTTTATTTGGCTACCATCGCAAATAATCTGACTTAGAGACAATAGATTTGTTGCCAATTTAGGAACACATAATACTTTTGCAAAAAGCACGCACCTTTTTGTTTTGACCTTCATCGTCATAATGGTCCAACCTCACTTGTTCTGAGCATTGCACAGATTATACTTTGTTGTTTGCGACTCTGATTTTATGTATGACAGGAGCCGTCATATTTTCAAGCATGTTCTTACGTCTTGTCATGTGTGACGATGCATCGGAAGCCACTTACCATGGGTCATTTTGGCTGGATGTTGCCTCAAACGGAGCAGCATATGATGAACTACTTGCTTGTTGTTGAACATTCTTGGTTCTGGATTTGCATTTGAGGACTTTTATGACCTTACTTGTTACAAGTGTAGCACCTTGGACCCTTACTTTGTTTCTGTGGTTGTTTTTAATTTTCTTGATGACTGACAATACTGTTGAGTCACTTTCAGGTTGTTTAACATCTTGTGATAGTTTTGATTTCACAGAAACAGAAGGCATCTTCATGCCGGAGCTTTCAATAGCAATAATCATTGGTTGATAGGATTCTGGTAGACCGAAGAGTAGCACTGTAAATAGCCATTCATCGTCAACTTCGAAACCAATGTTTCTGAGCTTGTGAGCGGTACACATTATTTTACTCATATATTTCTCTACGTTTTAACATGCAGTATGTGAAGTATTACAGAGATCATGCAGCAGCCCATCACAGCGTGTCAACCAAGATTTATCCCATACTTATTTTGCAGTACTACTCTCTTGTATGTGCACGTAATTTATTGAGTCAACTAGTAAATTTATCTTAGTTTTTGCCTTTGTGTCTCGTTTTGTGTCCACAATGACACATGTGGGGGGTTTTATGCAGTCCACAACTTCTCTTGCTGTGGATGTGTTTCTATAGCAAATAACCAGGTTACGTAATTATCTCGGCCGGTTAACTTTTCAATTAATGCCAATTGATTGTTTGCTGACAATTTAAGAACCCTTATTCCAAATGTTACGAGAAATCACCTTTCAATTGTCGTATTGACGTTTTAGGTTAACTTTATTACTTTTCTCAGTAAATAAGTCTTTCTGGGCTTAAAAGAATTTATTATTTCTCAAGAAAAATTTATATTTAAGAATTTAGTGTTAAAATTACAACTTAACTGTCCACAGGCGCACAATTCAAATTACAATTTTAACAGTTTATGTGTTGTTTCAGTGCACTCCTACCTGGTCATCGCATCAGTTACAATTGGCATCCCAAGAGGAGATGAAACATTATTTGTTTTAAGTTGTGTCAAAATTGTTCATTCTTTATAGTAGTGTAAGCTACATTGCGCTGTAAATTAGATTTTTTTTAGAAGAATCCTTCAAGTAAACTAATTAGGGTTAACAAGACAGCATTAAGTTAACTAAGGAAAGCATATTATCAAATTTAGTACGCTGGGTCAGCTCCTGGAGTAATATTTATACGATACACATTCTCCACATTTTGGCAGATTGAAATAACCTCTTTCCGTAATTCGCCAAAGAGCATTATAGGATCGGATACCGAACAAAATAAAAGTACACAAAGATCAGTCGTCAAGATTGACAAGGAGTTGTCAAAGAATACGAACCGTATTCCATATCAGTCTTCACAATATTGCCAAACTAATTTAAGTGTTTCTTTTCTATGAAACCTTTTTTCTAAATGTTAGTGTATTGATCTTTTTGCTTTAATTCAATTCAATATATATAAATTTGAACACTGAACAATTTCTAACATTATCTCAATCATCTAAATCTTATCAATATTAAAATTTGCCCTAATATATATTATTCTTTTCCTTGAAAAATATTACATTTTGCCAGTGTGCGTTTATATTCGGATTCAAACTCAGATAAATAAACTATATGTAGTTTGAGGAGAAAAGACAAGCCAAGTGAAAATCTCAATAAAACCCAAAAGTCTGCCGGCGCTTCAAGAGGCCTTAAGATTAAATATCGGAACTAGAGGGTGAACTACAACGAATGAAAGTAAGTAATGCAGTAAGCTGTCTGCTAAACTACAGACACCTTCGGTAAATCCTGGAAATACTCCTACTTCTAACACCAATCCTTTCTCCCAACTAGCCACCTCACACCTCCGAAACGCAAAAGTTTTCCACGAAGTGGGTCACGCCTATAAAAGTGATGTCGAAATCGTCTGATGATGACGCACCCCTGTGCTCACCGAAAAGACATGAAAGTACTGGAAGTCTTTATTTCCATTATGGTCAAAAGCCAAAAGTGAATAATTGGAACAGTTTACCAGCATCTGGTTCTGATTTTTATTCCAATCATTGTGCATCAGTGGATATATTTTTAGTAACTGGAGATTGAAACCTGCCCCGAGTGAATTGGACTAATGATGAGTTTAGTGTTTTCATGAGTTCTGAGGTTTACTCATTAAACTATCACTTGTCATTAGTTGATTGGGATTTACTTTTAAGCAATATGGATGTTAATGATTGAGGGCACAAATCTTGTGAAATTTTATACAATATGTTCCAACTTGATCTACCTGTAAATATAATTAAGAACTATGTTTCTTAAGTTGTTCTATAAAGAGCTTATGACATTAACAATTCATTATTCATTTGCAGATATTTGAATTTCGTTGTCATAAGCAAAATTAAATATTTTTCATAAAATCAAGTAGCCCAAAAAGATTTCTTTATTTGGTTACCACAAAACTTTAATCAGTTCATATCGAAACCTACCTCTCTTATACATAATTTGTTTTCAGAATAAATTCAATAAATTAAGATTGAAATCTGAAAGTACGATGTAAAAGGCAAATGCTGGAAAGATTCTAGTGGCCCAAGAATTGGATTTAAATGTACGTATAATTTTCATCTGTATTCAAGATTTTTATAATTAATGATATATTTTATGCTAAAACACACACAATTAAATTATTTAATTTAAATAAAAAACAAATAAGCTATTTCGACGATTCGTTGGACATCAGGAATTGACACATTGACAGACTGATTACTATCATATAAATGAAGATGAAATGTGCTATGACAAAGCCACATATCGGGAAATATGAAAAAAAAAATCCAAGAAATCAAAAAAAGTACAAGCAAAAATCCCAATAAAGAAGAAAACTGCATTACCAAAAGTTCTACCAAAAAGGCTGAGGACTGGAATGTTCCCGTTGGAGTTCCACATATCTGTCTGTGTATAAAGCAGGTACTTTCATTTTGAGAATTAAGCATGTTTATAATAATTATAATTTTATAATTGTGGCGAAGAAATTTTTCCTATTGTAATCTGTACTCTATGACGGTAAATGCGTTTCCTAAATAATTATGTTGTATATATTATAAATAATTATGTTATATATAGCTGTAAATCTTTCTACTGAAAAATTGGTGGTTGAAAAAATCGACAATGTGTCGAAACCATTTTATAACACCAAACTAAATTTTCGTCTTAAGTTAAACTAAGTAATTTTATTTGTAAAGTTAAGTTATATTTAATTATTTGTGAATCTCATTTATAGTCTTCCAGTGTAGGTTGAAATATTAGGATGAGATTGATTCGAAACTGTTCTACCATCAACAATATTATAACAAATCGAAAAATCATCACGATATTCCTTTGCTCTGTCAATTTGCTGACACTGTGGATTAAAACGAATAGAATTATAAGAAAAGATATAACTGAACCACAATTTGGTGAAATACAATATAAGAATCAAATCATGTTTTGCTTGGGAGAAGACATATGTCATAAGGAAACGTAATCTTAGCAACATAAATGTTATTTTATTTTTTGACAAACAATTGGTTGCTATTGAAACTTGAAATAAATGTCGACGAGAGATCTGCAACTGATTTGATTTCAGTGACTTTCAGGGCACGTAATCTATACCTTCAGACAGTAAGTTGCTATTTTTGTAACTGTTTAAATATTTCACCTTTTTAAATCAACAGTAAATTCACGTAGGTGATTCTCTCAGCTTGAATAACTGAGCGACAGATTTCAACACTGAAATTTTCTTTTTCAACATTGGTTATCACCCTCAAATGATATACTAATCTTTCCATATTTGATAATTTTATATCGCAAATTATTTAGATTCCTCATGTCTGGATGACAAATTCAAATAATATCAACACAACTTATATACCAAATCATAAAATAGTAATTTCTATTTTACAATTTTCTGCGTAAATATTGATTTGCAATCTTTGTTCGGTTGAAACTTATAATTAATGGCTTTATCATTTGCAGTTCTGCTAAAATTTTCATCTACTTTGGTGCATATATATTTTTGGTGTCTCCATATTTTCTTGACAGTATGCGTGTTTTGGTAACACACTGACAACATCGAGAACTAAAGATGGAGTATTTTCGTTCTGCTTATTCGCGATACTGATCATAGAATGAAGGTATTTTATACTACCAAACATCGCGGACCCTTGTATCCTATTAAGCAGTATTCTTCTAAAATATCTATAATAATAATAATAATAATATCATAATTGAAATGAAAGTTTATGCTCTTATAGACATTCAAGAAGTGAGACACAATTTACTTGCTTTACCTATATGCTCCATACTTGCTTTAAAAATATGTTAAAATCGTGGTAGTAACTCTCCATATGCTTTGGGATGTACATGGAGTTCTTAGGATGCTTTATTTAAATTTGCCATCTGTAAAAAGAAATAATTTTTGAGGGTATTGCAAAAATTATCTTCAAAAATTGATTGAATATATCATATTGTAGAAGAGATTGAAAAACACAGTGACCAAAGGTTTTTTTGAAAGAAGGAAAATAACGGAGCGATTTTTAATTAGGGATGACTCAATTTGATTATACGTCGATGTAGTGCACTGATTCAGTTAACCAAAGGGGCGGTATATATAACACGATATTGTACACTAAATACTCCCTGTACTATGTAATATTGTATAACTTTGATTATCTTTTGATATATATACAAATCGGAATTCTTTTTTACAGTTTTTAAGACATCTTGGTGTTTTGATAATATATCATATGCCTAACTTTACTTAAATGAATTTTAATATGATTGGTAATATTTTAACACTATTTGAAATCAGAGCTCTAAAATAGATATATTTTGTTATTAGTGTAACTGTTCCAATATGATTGAATAAATGCAACAAATTATGTAGCTAAGGGAAATCAAATTTAAAAAACAATACAACACTTATTGTAAATTAGCAACTGTTATTTACAATTGTTCCTACAACTTAATTTGAAATATTAACAATTTCAACATTCAAGAGATGCTGTGAAACTTGAGAACACTAGGTATCTCATCATTCAAAAACTCAACAACTACAAACACGCCATCAATTTATTTCAGATGTAATTCATAACACATAATTTCTTAAAAGAGTCAAATTTGATGATTAACATCAATGGATTGAATTTAAATGGAAAATGTGTAGGGTTTAACATAATGGTTAAGGCTTGAGTAATACCATATGGAATAAATAATGAAATTATTTACTAACAATTTCTTAAAACAGGAGAATAAGTTTTTGAAAAATCTGGTCCTGTACGTTTGTTTTGAAAACTAACTGACAACTGATATTTCAGTTATTTCATTTTGCTTGTTGGTCGATTTTATATTGGCGATACCAAATATAGAAAGATGATATTCTAAATTTTCGAGATATTCTGAACACAGGATTCCATAATAATAATGGAGGAGCTATCCTTCTGTGACAGTTAACAGTGAAACATTCTTCTGATACAATTTAATTTACAATGCGAAAAAACATCTTATTATTGAAAATAAAGCTTACGCTATAACAGAGTCAAGAATTGAGACACAATTTTCTTAGAAAGGCATTTATTTGGAATACCGATCAGACATGTGTCAGATGATGATATTCTTCCAGGTAAATAGAAAGGAAGAAGAACTGCCTTCGTTGCTATTGAACCCAGATTATGTACAAAACTATTTTTTGGTAAATTTACCTTCTAAACTTGTTCATTAGGTTATTGCGGAGAGCACAAAAAACTTGAGCAACTTTTATTTATCTTCTAAAGGGTTCTTATCCCATCAAATAACATTCGCAAAGTTCAATTTATATTGTGCATCACAATCTTCAAGTTTTGATTCACCACCACGATTTGAACTTTATTTTAAAGCAAGTATGGAGCATGTAGGTAAAGTAAATTGTGTTTCACCTCTTGAATGTTTATAAAGATTTTTTATATAAATACTAATTAATAGGATCCCAGGTTCCTAGAATCGCGATTATAAATCAAGAAAACGTGGAGACACTTAAAATATATATGCACAAACGTAGATGAAAATATCAACAAAATTACAAATGATAGAGCTATTAATTATAAATTTCATCTGTACAAATTGTAAAGTAGAAATCACTTTTTCATGATTTTGTTAATAAAATGTGCTGACATTATTTGAAGTTGTCATCTAGAGATGAGGAATCTAATTAAATTTTGACATAAAATTAGCAAATTTGGAAAGATTGGTATCTTAGTGTTATTTGAGGGTAATAATCCAACCAAACGTGATAGAAAAATTTCAGTATCTAGTTGAAATTTGCTGCTCACAAATTCTTGCTTAAAGAATCAACTAGGTGAATTATCTTTTGATTTAAAAAGGTGAAATATTTAAACATTTACAATAATAGCAACCTACTGTCTGAAGGTTTCGATTACGAGTCACTGAAATCAAATCAGTTGCAGATCTCTCTTCGACATTTATTTTGAATCAAAGAAATACTGTCTGTGATTCAGCAGATAATTAACATGTGAATAGAAATTGTTTTTGGTAACATTGTTAACTTTATACTTAAATGCCGATATATATTTTGTTGCTAAGAGAGGTGAGGGATGTCGTCTTTCAAGTAAATTTGATTTGATCTTACATTGTATTAATATTACATCAAGTTGTGGTTCAGTTATATTTTTTGGTATAATTCTATTCGTTTGAATCCACAGTGTCAACAAATTGACAGAGCTAAGAAATATCGAGATGAGATGAGTTATACTAAATGGTAGAACTGTTCCGAATCAAATTCATCCTTATATTTCAACCCACACTAAATGACTATAAATGTGATTCCCAAATATTTATATATAATATAACTTTCCAAATAAAACTACTTTGTGTACCTTTAAGTTATGTGGTTAATTTAATATAAGTTTGGTTGTTAATAAATGGTTTCGACCCATTGTCGATTTTTTTAAACTTCAGCTATTCGGTGGAGGTACTGAGTTATATGGAACATATTTTTTTAGGAAACACATTTAGTGATTACAGTACAGATTAAAATT
Source organism: Aethina tumida (assembly GCF_024364675.1). NCBI lineage: Eukaryota > Metazoa > Arthropoda > Insecta > Coleoptera > Nitidulidae > Aethina > Aethina tumida. The sequence goes on from NC_065435.1 coordinate 28,082,889, forward strand.
TAAGTAAAAATTACTAATCTAAAATTATAATTGCTATAAACAAGCTTCATTCTCAGATGATAGATGAGTTGAAACCTAGATCCACACTATGGAAACATTTCCATAAAATGAAAGTACTTGCTATATACAGAGATAGATATGTGGAACTCCAACGGAAACATTCCAGTCCTCAGTCTTTTTGGTAGAACTTTTGAATACGGTTTCTTAGTAATGATGTTTTCTTCTTCATTGTGATTTTTTTTGTACTTTTTTCGGATTTCTTGGATTTTTATCTACCTGATTTTATGAACAAAATTGAAATTAGTTTATGACAACGAAATTCAAATGTCTACAAATGAATAACGAATTAATAAATAAAACATTGAAATTTGTTTATGGGAACGGAATTCAAATGTCTACAAATGAATAACGAATAGTTAATTTTATAAGCTCTTTAGAGAACAACTTAGGAAACTTAGTTCTTAATTTTTTTACATGTAGATAAAATAGGAACATATTGTATAAAATTTCATAAGACACAATCAACCAATGATAATTGATAGTTTAAAGTGTAAACCTCAGTACTCATGCAAACACTATACTTACTCATCATTGGTCCAATTCACTCGAGGCAAGTTATGATAGAATATCTAGACATCGTGTATAACGGTTGTGATGACAACGGAGAATAAGAACAATAGAAGAGCGTAGTTATAGAAACAGAGTTAAGTTGTAAGAGCAGAGTTAATTGTATACAGCCCACCAATGTTGTAAGACAGTCAATAAGCGTTTTACTGAGTACCTTGCATTATCATTCCACGTCGCCTTGTAAGCAGGCATGTTTTAACTATTAACTTTTGTGTTTTGACCTTAATGGAAACAAATACTTCCAGTGCTTCCGTGTCCTCTCGGTGAGCACAGGGGTGCGTCGTCAGGATTTCGAGAACACCTCCATAGGCAGACAGCTTACTGCATTACTTACTTTCATTCGTTGTAATTCACCCTCTAGTTCCGAGATTTTAATCTTAACGTCTAGTTTTCGGGTACCTCTTGGCTTATCTTTTTCGTGGACTCTACACATGGTTTATTGGTTTAGTAACCGAGGTTACCAGCCAAATTAACAACTCTTCTCTTTTGTCTGAATATGGCAACTCTTATAACTAAATTCAAACAGAAGTACGAACGTTATGTCCAACTCCATTTGGGGGTCTGTTGTCGGTGTGGCGCTTTGCCGAATTTTGCTGTTGTTACTTACTTTAGATAGTTAACTCTTTCGGAACTTGGAACGGAGTCGTGCTCAGGGTTTACCAGGCGGTTGACCTTTCTTTCTGCCAATAGAACCTGGATTTGAACCGCCTTTTCCTTTCCATCTTTCAAAGTTTTTGTCTCTTAGTAGGAACTTCTTGTAGAACGGAACTGGCGATGTGCCATCCGGTTTCAATAGGATTCGGAACCACTCGACTTTTGCAGGCACACTTGCTGTTTTCCCATTTCATTATCGCTAATTCGGTTATTAAACTGTTTATAGTACGAAAACAAAAATTTAATTCAGTTGTTTCTTGAATTGGTAACCAAGGTTACCAGACAAGTAAACAAATTTTTCATTTGTCTGAATTTGGTAACTAACTAAATTCAGACAAAAAGGGACACTAAATAAAAACAAAAATATCACTACAAACACTTTTGAAAACTGAGGTGTGAGTGTGATGAGATTAAAAGTCGATGTTACAAGAACACTAAACGTTTATTATATTATTACAAAGTGTGCACTCGGCTAGAAACGTCAAAGACTAAAAACTAAGAACTAAAAACCCTGCGTAGCATGACGCTTGCGTTAGGACATCTATATAGAGGGTTCCAAGTATCAATGTGCAATTTCATTCCTTAACAAACACTTTTCCGTAGTTGCTACTCAAATTTGGATAAATGACGATTGTTACCGCTGCCATTGGTAACGACAGAAAAGTCTCTTATTGTTAGCGACCTTTGTCAATTGTTCAAAGTGCAACCAGGGAATATTGTTGATAGTAACAATTTTTGTTTGAGTTGTTCGTCCTTCTTCTGTCTGAATTTAGTCATAATAGTTACCATAATCGAAAGAGAAGAGTTGTTAACGCTAATCCCAAATCTTTATCCCAACCAGCCACCCCCACTCCTGCAAAGTCTTCCAGCTCCAAAACTCAGGAACTCGGTCACCCCCAAGGAGGTGATGTCGAAATTGTCTAACTACAATGCACCAGTTATGGTTCAGTGTTCAAATTTATGTATATGGAATTGTATTAAAGTATTTTAGACCAAGTACACTAAGAGTTGGAAGAGACTTCTCATAGAGAAGAAACTTTTAAATTGGTTTGGGAGAAAACAGCGCTAATGATTAGCCGTCTCAGATCTCAGTTTCGGGTAATATTTTTTGACAGCTCATTGACAATCTTGGCAACTGATCTTTGTGTAATTTCGTTTCGTTTGGTGTCCAATAATATAATGCTCTTTGGCGAATTACTGAGAGAGGTTATTTCAATTTGCCAAAATATGCGGAAAGTAGGAAGGTCCTAATTATGTGATGTGAATTTATAAGTTTAACAATATTGAAAAAAAGCAGCTAAAAAAGATGTTTAAGTTTTATTATTATCTTATCAAAGAAAATATATAAAATTTCGCCTTCATTGCTGTTGAAACCTGAATATGTACAAAATATCATTTGATTTCAAAACTGATCTTGAACAATTATTTGGTAACTTCTTACAATTTCGTCATTGAAAAGACAAAAACAACAAAAGAAATAAGTATTTACACTTCGTTAGCTGTTTGTTTCACTTTTTAGCCTTCAATGCAGACACAAATCTAATATTTTTGTTTATATTCAAAACGTAATTATAATTTTGTCCAGATTGATGTTTTCAATGAACTCAGAAGTCTTGATTTATCTAGTAATATAGGTCCTTATGATATTCCTTCTACAGTATTGAACGAATTGTGGATTCTCATTAACAAAGCCTCTAACAATGAAATTTAATATGATTTTAAAATCTACTTTATTTCCTAACGTACGTAAAAAATCATTTGTTATACCTACCTTAAAGGATGGAGATAGTTTACTTGTTGTTTACCAAGATTGTCCAAAAAAATCATTTCCAAAATAATTATGCCATAGTTCCAAAATATTATAAATGAGAGTCAACATGAATTTTGCAAATGTAAATCTTCTGCGACCAACCTTCTTATTTATAACCTCTCGACAGTTGGTGCTCTTGAAAATCATTTACAGGTTGATGCTGTTTATACAGGCATTTAAAAGGCATTTCATAGAATCTGCCATGGTTTATTGTTTGCTAAATTAAATGGGCTGGATTTGACAAGTAATTTTTCCACTGTAAATAATCATAACTATTGTAATGTAAAGTGATTAGTTTTTATAAAAAAATTAATCAACACCATATTCGCAAGTTATACTTTAGATAAAAGATTTTAATATAATGTGTTTGAAATTTAAAAATGAGTAATAGACTGGGCGGTAGTTTTTCTAGAAAAGTTGGTTCGGCTCAAGCTAAAATGACTTTGGGTAAATGTAATAGAAAAGCTGGAGCATATCTTGATGCGTTTGCCCACACATTAAAGTAGCTTTTTACACAAATACTGCTGTAGGATCCCAGGTTCTGCGATGTTTTGTCGTATAAAATAACCTCTTTCCATAATCGGTATCGCGATTATAAGTACAGCAATTAAGCAGAACGAAATACTCTCACATTAGCTGTCAAAATTCCCAGAGTTGTCAAAACGTGCGGACTCCTTAGGAACTCGTTAGGAATATTTAAACAATTACAATAATGGCAACTTGATGTGGAGATGTCGATTAATGTTCCTGAAAGTCACGGAAATCAAATTAGTTGCAGATCTATCGTCGACATACAAAAACTGTCTGTGATTCTGATAGATAATTAACATGTGAAAAGAAATTGTTTTTGTTAACTTTGTTAACTTTATATTTCCATTAGAATAGATTGCTGCTAAGAGAAGTTCCAACTATTATAATTTAGTTTGAATATGTGATACGGACGACGTGAGGGATGATATTGAAAACAGGATAACTAGATGTATATACACATAAATAAAATTTTAATTAATTAGTAATTACAAAACTAAACGAACATTTGGGAGTGGGTGTTGGACTGAGTGACATTTTACGAACTTTCAAGTTTCAATAGCAACGAAGAAAATAATATTTATGTTGCTAAGATTACGATTCCTTGTGACATATGCCAGACGTTAAAATATAAACAAAACATCCAATGTGCAATTGAACCTTATTCGAAATATGTAATTTAGAAAAAAGTTGTCTTCTTTCAAGTAAATTTGTTTTGTTTCTTCCATTTCTTCTTTTATCGATGATCCTTGGTCCTGGCTTTGCATTTGAGGACTTTTATGACCTTACTTATTACAAGTGTAGCACCCTTACTTACTTTGTACCTTGTGGTTGGTATTGTTGACTGAGAATACTGTTGAGTCACTTTCAGGTTGTTTAACATCTTGTGATAGTTTTGATTTCACAGAAATTGAAGTTATCTTCATGCCGGAGCTTTCAATAGCAATAATCACTGGTTGATAGGAGGACTCGGGTAGACCGGAGAGTAGCAATGTAACTAGCCATTCATCGTCAACTGCGAAACCGATGTTTCTGAGCTTGTGAGCAGTACACATAATTTTGCTCACATATTTCTCTACGTTTTGACATACAGTAAGTGAAGTATTATAGAGATCACGCAGCAGCCCATCACAGCGTGTCAACAAAGAGTCATCAAATACTTATGAAAACGTATCCCATACTTCTTTTGCAGTACTACTCTCTTGCATGTGCACGTAATTTATTTAGACAACTAGTAAATTTATCTTAGTTTTTGCCTTTGTGTCTCGTTTTGTGTCCACAATGACACATGTGGTGGGGTCTACGCAGTTCCACAACTCCTCTTGCTGTAGGTATGTTTTTAGAGCAAATCGCCACGTTACGTAATTATCTAGGCCGGTTAACTTTTCAATTAATGCCAATTGATTGTTTGCTGACAATTTAAGAACCCTTATTCCAGATGTTACGAGAAAACACTTTTCAATTGTCGTATTGACGTTTTAGGTTAACTTCATTACTTTTCTCAGTAAGTAAGCCATTCTGGGCTTCCCTGGGCTTTTCTGGCTCCATAACCTGTTAATTTTTCTTAAAACAATTTATTATTTCAGGAGAAAACCTTATATTTAAGAATTTAGTGTTAAAATTACAACTTAACTGTCTACAGGCGCACAATTTAAATTACAATTTTAACAGTTTATGTGTAGTTTCAGTACACTCCTACAGGTCATCGCATCAGTCACAATTGGATTCCCAAGAGAAAATGAAACATTATTTGTTTTAAGTTGTGTTATAATTTTTCATTCTTTATAATAGCCTAAGCTACATTGCGCTGTAAATTGAGAAGAATGTTTCAGGTAAACTACTTTGGGTTAACAAGACAGCATTAAATTAACTGAGGAATGCATATTATCGGAATTTGTAAGCAGGGTCATCTCCTTGATTAATATTTATATGATCCCATTTTTCGCACATTTTGGCAGACTGGAATATCCTCTTTCTCTAGTTCGCCAAAGAGCATTATAGGATCGGACACCAAACAAAACAAAATTACACAAAGATCAGTTGTCAGGATTGTCAGTGAGTTGTCAATAAATACGAGCCGAAACTGAGACTGAGACGGCTAGCCATAAGCGCTACCAAATAATTTCATTCAATTAGAAACGTTAAATAATTACTTTAATAACAAGGTTATATAAATGTTTGTGATTTAAAGTACTGTAACCTGTATTCCATTTCTATCTACACAGTTCTGCCATACTAATTTAAGAGTTTATTTTCTATGAGAAGGCTCTTCTAATTCTTAGGGTACTTGGTATAAAATACTTTAATACAATTCAATATACATAAATTTCAACACTGAACCATAAATGGTTCACAATTTCGACATCACCTCCTTGGGAGTGACCGAGTTCCAAGAAGTCTTCTGAGTTTTGGAGCTGGGAGACTTTGCAGGGGATGGCTAGTTGGGATAAAGATTTTGGATTAGCGTTAGGAGTAGGGGTACTATCAGAGTTTACCGATAGTATCCCTAGTTTAGACGACAAAGCTGTGTAAGCACTCTTTCACTCTCTGTATCACACATTCTAGTTCCAAAATTTTATTCCTAAGGAAATCGGGTACCTCTGGAAACGTCAGCAGACTTTTGAGTTTTATTGAGTTTTTCACTTAGCTTTTCTTTTTTCCGGACCCTACACATGGTTTATTGGTTTAGTAACCGAGGTTACCAGCCAAATTAACAGCTCTTCTCTTTCGATTATGGTAACCATTATAACTAAATTCAGACAAAAGAACAACTCAAAAAAAATTGTAATTTTCAACAATATTCCCTGGTTGCTACCCACACTTTGAACAATTGACAAAAGTCGCTAACAATAAGAGACTTTTCTGTCGTTATCAATGGCAGAGGTAACGATCGTCATTTAACCAAGTTTCGGTAGCAACTACGGAAAAGTGTTGGTAGTGATATTTTCGGTTTTATTTAGTGACCCTATTAAAATTCCTATTAAAAGACAAGAATCGTGAAATAAGAAAAGGAAAAGGCGGCTCAAATCCAGGTTCGATTGTCAGAAAGACACAGCTAATTATTGTAAAGCCCCAGTTTTGATCGGCTGGATTAGAGTACATTAGAGTACCAATTAATTCTCTGTATCGTGTGGAGTCAGTCAGTTTTTGTTTAAGTGTTACTCTTTTCTTACTTTGGTTAATTTCTATTCCAAAAAAAACCTAGCATTCTTTGATCTTCAATTTCTCAGCTAATTCTCTCTTACTTTCATTACCAGTTCGTTTTTCAGCAGTTCTTTTGTACTCCTTAAATTTTTCAAGAAATTCTCCTTTTGACATGAGAAAATACACCTTGCACCATCCACTATTATCGTCTATAAATGTTCGAAGATATCTTGATCCACCTCTGGTTCTAACTCGCTTTGGTCCGCAGATGTCTGAATGAACAATATTCAGTAACTGCTTACTTCTTAATTCTCTGGCAGTAAAGGGTGTCCTTGCATATTTACCTCATTGATATATGCCACACCTCGTGGGTAATTTATCGTTATCCAATTTTATTTATACTTAATCAAATAATATAAAATATATAAAATATATAAAATAATTGTTTCAAAAGTGCCATACATCTTTGGAAATCTCGCATCCTTTGATACTCTTGAGGTCCGATGGGCTTATGCATAGGATTATGTCCGCATTTACCTTTTTATCTTATTTACATCCACGTTTTAAGCGCTGATTCACTTTTTTTGTCACCCTGACATCTAAGTGACCTTGATACTTCATTAACGAAATTCCAGGTATCGATTTTGGTAAGTAACGCCTCTACCTGAATCCGCCTCGTGTCGAAATTTTCTTTGGATAGAAGTTCAATTCTTGTACCACAGATCGCCATCTCGAGTCCCATGTTTCGATAGTATGAACCTACCTTATAACTCATCCTACATCTGAGAATTAAGCTTGTTTATTCTAATTATAATTTTAGAATAGTGCCGAAGTAATTCTTCCTTAAAATTTAATCTGTACTGTAATCAGTAAATGTGTTTCCTAAAAAATTATGTCGCATATATCTTTTAAGTACTTCTTTCCACTAACTAATTGGAGGTTAAAATTAATTAAATTAACCACAAAACTTAAACAAAGTAGTTTCATTTGGAAAGTTATATTATATTTAAATATTTGGGAACCACATTTATAGTCATTTAGTGTAAGTTGAAATATAAGGATGAAATTGATTCGGAACAGTTCTACCATTAAAGTTATTATAACTCATCTCGACATTTCTTTGCTCTGTCAATTTGTCACTGTGGATTCAAACGAATAGAATTATAACAAAAAATATAACTGAACCACAATTTGATGTAATATTAATACAATATAAGATCAAATCAAATTTACTTGAAAGAAGACAACGTGATTCCAAACCACATATTTCGAATTAGGTTTAATTGAATTAACCATAACTCTAAAATGTTATTTTCCCTTATTTGACTAACAATCTTCCTTCGTTGCTACTGAAACATGAAAGATTGCAAAATATCACACAATACAACACTCACTCCAAAATGTTCGTTTAATTTTGTAAGTACTAATTAATTAAAATTTTATTTATGTGTATATACATCAGGCAAGTTACTTGTTTTCAATTTCATCCCCCACGTCTCTTAGTAGCAAAATATATTTCTGCATTTAAGTATAAAGTTAATGAAAACAATTTCTATTCACATGTTAATTATCTGTCAGATTCACAGACAGTATTCCTTTGATGGAAAATAAATGTCGTCGAGACATCTACAACTGATTTGATTTCAGTGACTCGTAATCGGAACCTTCGGACAGTAGGTTCCTATTATTGTAACTGTTTAAATATGTCACCTTTTTAAATCAAAAAATAATTCACGTAGTTGATTCTTTAAGCAAGAATTAGTGAGCGACAAATTTCAACTAGGTACTGAATTTCTCTCTTTCACGTTTGGTTGGATTATCACCCTCAAACAACACTAAGATACCAATCTTTCTAATTTTGCTAATTTTATGTCAAAATTTATTTAGATTCCTCATGTCTAGATGACAAGTTCAAATAATGACAACACAATTTATAAACAAAATCAAATCACAATTTTCTGTGTAAAAATTTGCAATCTTCGTTGAGTTGAAATTTATAATTAATAGCTCATTTGTAATTTTGATGTAATTTTCATCTACTTTAGTGCATATATATTTTAAGTGTCTCCACGTTTTCTTGAGAGCTCGTAACCCCTACGCACGTTTTGAGAACTTGCTGACAAATTAGACTACTTGGGCATGTTGGGGTATTTTCATTCTAATTAGTTGCTAATCTTATAATCGCGATTATAGGAACCTGGGATCATTTTAAGTAGTATTTTTCTAAAAAAACTACTTTACCGTGCAATAAGGTATAACATAACTGAAAAGAAAGATAAACATTCAAGAGGTGACACACAATTTACTTGGTTTATCTATATGCTATATGCAGAATCTTAACATCTACTACATGTCTGATCGGTATTCTAAATAAATGATTTTCCAAGTAAATTGCGTCTCAATTCTTGACTCTGTTATAGCGTAAGCTTTATTTTCAAGAATAAGATATTTTTTCGCATTGTAAATTAAATTATATCAGCAGAATGCTACACAGTTAACTGTGACAGGAAAATAGCTCCTCGATTATTATTATAGGATCCTGTGTTCAGAATATCTCGACAATTTAGAAGAACAACTTTGTGTACTTGGTAAGGCCATTATAAAATCGTCCAACAAGCAAAATCTCCAACATAAGTTGACAGTTAGTTGTCAAAACACACGTACAGAACCAGAGTTATCAAAAACTTATTCTCTCGTTTTAAGAAATTGTTAATAAATAATTTAATTATTTACTCCAAATAGTATTATTCAAGTCTTAACCGTTAATTTAAACCACACACATTTTCCATTTAAATTTGATCCACTGATGTTAATCATCAAATTTGACTTTCCTTAGAAATGTGTTATTCCTTATGAATTATATCTGAAATAAATTAATGGCGCGTATGTTGTTGTTGATTTTTTGAATGGTGAGACACCTACTGTTCTAAAGTTTCACAGCATCTCTTGAATGTTGAAATTGTTAATATTTTAAATTAAGTTTTGGGAACAGTTGTAAATTACAGATGCTAGGTTACAAGTGTTCTATTGTTTTTTTAAATTTGGATTCCCTTAGATACAGAATTTATTGCAGTTAATCAAGGCGGAATATTGTAACAATTACATTAATAACGAAATATATCTATTTTAGAGCTCTGATTTCAAATAGTGTTAATTAAACATGAAATTCTCGGAAATCAAGCCACATGAAAATTTCCCGTGGGCTTTTATTTTGCTGTATCAAAATATTACCAATTATATTTAAAGTTCACTTAAATAAAGTTAGGAGATAAGATATATTAACAAAACACCAAAATGTCTTAGAAACTGTAAAAAAAAATCCCGATTTGTATATATATCAAAAGTTAACCAAAGTTATACAATATTACAGAGTACAGAGAGTATTTAGTGTAAAATATCGTGTTATATATACCGCCCCTTTGGTTGACTGAATCAACGCACTACAACGCCGTATAATCAAATTGAGACATCCCTAATTAAAAATCATCCAGACATGAAGAATCTAAATAATTTACGACATAAAATTATTAAATATGGAAAGATTGGTATATTAGTGTTGTTTGAGGGTAATAATTAAAGGTGAAGGAGAAAAATTCAGTGCATAGTTGAAATCTGTCGCTCACTTATTCAAGCTGAAAGAATCAACTACGTGAATTTACTGTTGATTTAAAAAGGTGAAATATTTAAACAGTTACAAAAATAGCAACTTACCGTCTGAAGGTTTAGATTACGAGCCCTGCAAGTCACTGAAATCAAATCAGTTGCAGATCTCTCGTCGACATTTATTTTCGACAGGTAATTAATATGTGAAACGAAATTGTTTTTGTTAACTTTGTTAATTTTATATTTCCATTAGAATAGATTGCTGCTAAGAGAAGTTTCAACTACTATAAGGTGAGGAATAGAATTGAAAACAAATAAAATTTTAATTAATTTGTAATTAAAAAATAAAACGAGTGAGTGTGTGACTGAGTGACATTTTGCAAACAAGTATCAATAGCAACGAATTGTTTGTCAAAAAATAAAATAACATGTCAAATTACGTTTCTTTATGGCATATGTCAGAACTATGTAGTAATTTATAAAAAAGTTGTCTTCTCTCAAGCATATTTGATTTGATTCTGACATTGTATTAATATAACACCCAATTCTGGTTCAGTTATATCTTTTCTTATAATTCGTTTTAATCCACTGTCTCAGCAAATTGACAGAGCAAAGGAATATCGTGATGATTTTTCAATTTGTTATAATATTTTTGATGGTAGAACTGTTTCGAATCAATCTCATCCTTGTATTTCAATCTACACTGGAAGACCATAAATGAAATTCCCAAATATTTAAATATAACATAACTTTACAAATAAGACTACTTTGTTTAACTTATGTCGATATTTTAATACTAGTTTGGTGTTATATAATGGTTTCGACACATTGCCAATTTTTTCAACCTCCAATTATTCAGTGGAAAAATATACAGATATATATATATATATAGTTATTTAGGAAACACCTTTTCCGTCATAAATTACAGATTAAAATATAAGCAAAAACAACTACAGCACCATTCTAATATTATAATTACTATAAACATGCTTAATTCTCAGATGTTAGATGAGTTGAAACGTATGCCCATACTATGGAAAACTTTCCATAAATTGAAAGTACCTTCTTTATACACAGACAGATATGTGGAACTCCAATAGGAACATTCCTGTCCTCAGCCTTTTTGATAGAACTTTTGAAGACGGTTTCTTGGTATTGCTGTTTTCTCCTTTATTGTGACTTTTTCTTGACCTTTTTTCGGATTTCTTGCATATTTTTTCATATTTCATAGCCTCAGAGAAAATAGCATGCCCTCAACCTCCGGAGATCTATCTTTCAACACTCTAATCCGGAGATTGCATGCTTGCATGATATCCAACCCTGTGAATCCGACAGATACAAGAGACCTTGTCTCTTGGCTGTCTAGACCTCTGCGTCTCTTTTGAACATCTTTTCTTTACTATGTAGCGATTGTTACTTACCTCTTTAGTTTTCCCTTCTATTTTCCTAAACCTTTATGGTTAACTACTCTTAGGTCATGATCTTCGGATCATTGCCCGGAGAGGGGTTTTTAGTCGGTAAAGTCCGGCACTACGTCTTGTAGATTTCCCCCTCTTTGCTCCAATAAAAAAATAATCATAATTTATTCTGAAAACAAATCAATGTGTCATTTTATGGAGCCTTATTCTGTGTTTAGTTGGGAATTCCTGTAAATATAAATAATGAATTTAGCCAAAACTATTCCCTAAAAATAACAGTTTGGTAAGATCGGTTTCATTTCTAGCACTACTGTACATAAGTATTTCTGCTAATTACAATTCTCAATGAGGAAGAACCTCATTAATAAAGAGAGAATTTTTAACTATTAATTTTGAATTGAAGCGTAGGAGCAACTTCAGAAAGATGTGATTCTTATGAAATAAAAGTCTGAACTGATTAGAGTTTTGTTGTAAACAAATAAAGAAAACTTTTTGGGCTACTTGATTTTATGAAAAATATTGTAATATGTTTATATATAACGAAATTCAAATGTCTACAAGTGAATAATGCATAGAAATTCAAACAAAATGGTCCTGTGGCATAGACAACTAGAGTACCTACATTATAAAGGCGTACAGGATTTGTACAGAAAGCGACTGGTACACGGTAATAAATTGGATAATGATAAATTACCCATGTGGTGTGACAATGTCAACGAGGTGAGCAAGCAAGGAAACCCTTTACTGACAGAGAAGGAAGAAGTAAGCAGTTACTGAATATTGTCCATTCAGACATCTGCGGACCAATGCGAGTCAAATTCAGCGGTGGATCAAGATATCTTCTTACATTAATAGACGAATATAATAGGTGGTGCCAGGTTTTTTCCTTAAGTCAAAGAGAGAAGTTTTTGAAAAATTTAAGAAGTACAAAAGAACTGTCGAAAATAAACTGGTAATGAAATTAAGAGAGAATTAGCTGAGAAATTGAAGATCATAGATTGCAAGGTTTTTCTTTAGAATAGAAATTAACCAAAGCAAGAAAGGAGTAACACTTAAACAAAAAAAATATATTTCAGAGAAATTCAGAATGGTAGATTGCAATCCAATTAAAACACTGTATGACTGCCACTCAAAATTTAACAGAGATTTAAAACCATTCAAAGACCCCACACGATACAGAGAATTAATTGGTACTCTAATGTACTCTAAGGTAACCGATCAAAACTGAGGCTTTACAATAACTAGCTGTGTCGTTGGATGTGGTACCGCTTTCCTTTCTGCCAATAGAACCTGGATTTGGGCCTCCTTTTCCTTTTCATATTTCTCGGCTCTTGTCTTTTAATAGGAACTTTAATAGGGTCACTAAATAAAAACGAAAATATCACTACCAACACTTTTCCGTAGTTGCTACCGAAACTTGGTTAAATGACGATCGTTACCTCTGCCATTGATAACAACAGAAAAGTTTCTTATTGTTAGCGACTTTTGTCAATTGTTCAAAGTGTGGGTAGCAACCAGGGAATATTGTTGAAAATTACAATTTTTTTTGAGTTGTTCGTCCTTCTTTTGTCTGAATTTAGTTATAATAGTTACCATAATCGAAAGAGAAGAGTTGTTAATTTGGCTTGTAACCTCGGTTACTAAACCAATAAACTATGTGTAGGGTCCGGAAAAAAGAAAAGCTAAGTGAAAAACTCAATAAACCCCAAAAGTCTGCTGACGTTACCAGAGGTACCCGATTTCCTTAGGAATAAAATTTTGGAACTAGAAGGTGAGATACAGAGAGTGAAAGAGTGCTTACACAGCTTTGTCGTCTAAACTAGGGATACTATCGGTAAACTCTGATGGTACCCCTACTCCTAACGCTAATCCCAAATCTTTGTCCCAACTAGCCACCCCTACTCCTGCAAAGTCTCCCAGCTCCAAAACTCAGAAAACTTCTTGGAACTCGGTCACCCCCAAGGAGGTGATGTCGAAATTGTGTAACTACGACGCACCCCACCATTTATGGTTCAGTGTTGAAATTTATGTATATTGAATTGTATTAAAGTATTTTAGACCAAGTGCCCTAAGAATTAGAAGAGCCTTCTCATAGAAAATAAACTCCTTGTTATTAAAGTAATTATTTAACGTTTCTAATTGAATGGAATTATTTGGTAGTGCTAATGGCTAGACGTCTCAGTCTCAGTTTCGGCTCGTATTTTTTGACAACTCACTGACAATCTTGACAACTGATCTTTGTGTAATTCTGTTTTGATTGGTGTCCGATCCTATAATGCTCTTTGGCGAATTACAGAAAGAGGATATTTCAGTCTGCCAAAATGTGCGGAAAATGGGATCACATAAATATTAATCAACGAGCTGACCCAGCTTACAAAATCCGATAATATGCATTCCTCTGTTAATTTAATGCTGTCTTGTTAACCAAAAGTAGTTTACCTGAAGCTTTCTTCTCAATTTACAGCGCAATGTAGCTTAGGCTATTATAAAAAATGAAAAATTATAACACATATTAAAACAAATAATGTTTCATTTCCTCTAGGGAATCCAATTGTAAATGTTGTGATGACCTGTAGGAGTGTACTGAAACTACACATAAACTGATAAAATTGTAATTTGAATTGTGCATCTGTAGACAGTTAAGTTGTAATTTTAACACTAAATTCTTAAATATAAGTTTTTCTCCTGAAATAAAAAATTCTTTTAAGAAAAATTAACAGGTTATGGAGCCAGAAAAACCCAAGGAAGCCGAGAATGGTTTACTTACTGAGAAAAGTAATGAAGTTAACCTAAAACGTCAATACGACAATTGAAAAGTGTTTTCTCGTAACATCTGGAATAAGGGTTCTTAAATTGTCAGCAAACAATCAATTGGCATTAATTGAAAAGTTAACCGGCCGAGATAATTACGTAACGTGGCGATTTGCTCTAAAATCATACCTACAGCAAGAGGAGTTGTGAAACTGCATAGACCCCACCACATGTGTCATTGTGGACACAAAACGAGACACAAAGGCAAAAACTAAGATAAATTTACTAGTTGACTCAATAAATTACGTGCACATACAAGAGAGTAGTACTGCAAAAGAAGTATGGGATACGTTTTCATAAGTATTTGATGACTCTTGGTTGACACACTGTGATGGGCTGCTGCGTGATCTCTATAATACTTCACTTACTGTATGTCAAAAAGTAGAGAAATATGTGAGCAAAATTATGTGTACTGCTCACAAGCTGAGAAACATTGGTTTCGCAGTTGACGATGAATGGCTAGTTACATTGCTACTCTCCGGTCTACCAGAGTCCTCCTATCAACCAATGATTATTGCTATTGAAAGCTCCGGCATGAAGATAACTTCAATTTCTGTGAAATCAAAACTATCACAAGATGTTAAACAACCTGAAAGTGACTCAACAGTATTCTCAGGCAACAATACCAACCACAAGAAACAAAGTAAGTAAGGGTGCTACACTTGTAATAAGTAAGGTCATAAAAGTCCTCAAATGCAAAGCCAGGACCAAGGATCATCAATAAAAGAAGAAATGGAAGAAACAAATCAAATTTACTTGAAAGAAGACAACTTTTTTCTAAATTACATATTTCGAATAAGGTTCAATTGTACATTGGATGTTTTGTTTATATTTTAACGTCTGGCATATGTCACAAGGAATCGTAATCTTAGCAACATAAATATTATTTTCTTTTATTTGATACACAAAATTCCTTCGTTGCTATTGAAACTTGAAAGTTCGTAAAATGTCACTCAGTCCAACACCCACTCCCAAATGTTCGTTTAGTTTTGTAATTACTAATTAATTAAAATTTTATTTATGTGTATATACATCTAGTTATCCTGTTTTCAATTTCATCCCTCACGTCGTCCGTATCACATATTCAAACTAAATTATAATAGTTGGAACTTCTCTTAGCAGCAATCTATTCTAATGGAAATATAAAGTTAACAAAGTTAACAAAAACAATTTCTTTTCACATGTTAATTATCTATCAGAATCACAGACAGTTTTTGTATGTCGACGATAGATCTGCAACTAATTGATTTCCGTGACTTTCAGGACTAGTAATCGACATCTCCACAATAATGGCATCAAGTTGCCATTATTGTAATTGTTTAAATATTCCTAACGAGTTCCGCACGTTTTGACAACTCTGGCAATTTTGACAGCTAATGTGAGAGTATTTCGTTCTGCTTAATTGCTGTACTTATAATCGCGATACCGATTATGGAAAGGGGTTATTTTATACGACAAAACATAGCAGAACCTGGGATCCTACAGCAGTATTTGTGTAAAAAGCTACTTTAATGTGTGGGCAAACGCATCAAGATATGCTCTTTCTTTTACATTTACCCAAAGTCATTTTAGCTTGGGCCGAACCAACTTTTCTAGAAAAACTACCGCCCAGTCTATTACTTATTTTTAAATTTCAAACACATTATATTAAAATCTTTTATCTAAAGTATAACCTGCGAATATGGTGTTGATTAATTTTTTTATAAAAACTAATCACTTTACATTACAATCGTTATGATTATTTACAGTGGAAAAATTACTTGTCAAATCCAGCCCATTTAGTTTAGCAAACAATAAATCATGGCAGATTCTATGAAATGCCTTTTAAATGCCTGTATAAACAGCATCAACCTGTAAATGATTATCAAGAGCACCAACTGTCGAGAGGTTATAAATAAGAAGGTTGGTCGCAGAAGATTTACATTTGCAAAATTCATGTTGACTCTCATTTATAATATTTTGGAACTATGGCATAATTATTTAGGAAATGATTTTTTTGAACAATCTTGGTAAACAACAAGTAAACTATCTCCATCCTTTAAGGTAGGTATAACAAATGATTTTTTACGTACGTTAGGAAATAAAGTAGATTTTAAAATCATATTAAATTTCATTGTTAGAGGCTTTGTTAATGTGAATCCACAATTCGTTCAATACTGTAGAAGGAATATCAAAAGGACCTCTATTACTAGATAAATCAAGACTTCTGAGTTCATTGAAAACATCAATCTGGACAAAATTATATTTACGTTTTGAATATAAACAAAAATATTAGATTTGTGTCTGCATTGAAGGCTAAAAAGTGAAACAAACAGCTAACGAAGTGTAAATACTTATTTCTTTTGTTGTTTTTGTCTTTTCAATGACGAAATTGTAAGAAGTTACCAAATAATTGTTCAAGATCAGTTTTGAAATCAAATAATTTGTACATATTCATGTTTCAACAGCAATGAAGGCGAAATTTTATATATTTTCTTTGATAAGATAATAATAAAACTTAAACATCTTTTTTAGCTGCTTTTTTTCAATATTGTTAAACTTATAAATTCACATCACATAATTAGGACCTTCCTACTTTCCGCATATTTTGGCAAATTGAAATAACCTCTCTCAGTAATTCGTCGAAGAGCATTATATTATTGGACACCAAACGAAACGAAATTACACAAAGATCAGTTGCCAAGATTGTCAATGAGCTGTCAAAAAATATTAACCGAAACTGAGATCTGAGACGGCTAATCATTAGCGCTGTTTTCTCCCAAACCAATTTAAAAGTTTCTTCTCTATGAGAAGTCTCTTCCAATTCTTAGTGTACTTGGTCTAAAATACTTTAATACAATTCCATATACATAAATTTGAACACTGAACCATAACTGGTGCATTGTAGTTAGACAATTTCGACATCACCTCCTTGGGGGTGACCGAGTTCCTGAGTTTTGGAGCTGGAAGACTTTGCAGGAGTGGGGGTGGCTGGTTGGGATAAAGATTTGGGATTAGCGTTAACAACTCTTCTCTTTCGATTATGGTATCTATTATAACTAAATTCAGACAGAGGAAGGACGAACAACTCAAACAAAAATTGTTACTATCAACAATATTCCCCGGTTGCACTTTGAACAATTGACAAAAGTCGCTAACAATAAGAGATCTTTCTGTCGTTACCAATGGCAGCGGTAACAATCGTCATTTATCCAAATTTGAGTGGCAACTACGGAAAAGAGTTTGTTAAGGAATGAAATTGCACATTGATACTTGGAACCCCTCTGTATAGATGCCCTAACGCAAGCGTCATGCGACGCAGGGTTTTTAGTTCTTAGTTTTTAGTCTTTGACGTTTCTAGCCGAGTGCACACTTTGTAATAATATAATAAACGTTTAGTGTTCTTGTAACATCGACTTTTAATCTCATCACACTCACACCTCAGTTTTCAAAAGTGTTTGTAGTGATATTTTTGTTTTTATTTAGTGTCCCTTTTTGTCTGAATTTAGTTAGTTACCAAATTCAGACAAATGAAAAATTTGTTTACTTGTCTGGTAACCTTGGTTACCAATTCAAGAAACAACTGAATTAAATTTTTGTTTTCGTACTATAAACAGTTTAATAACCGAATTAGCGATAATGAAATGGGAAAACAGCAAGTGTGCCTGCAAAAGTCGAGTGGTTCCGAATCCTATTGAAACCGGACGGCACATCGCCAGTTCCGTTCTACAAGAAGTTCCTACTAAGAGACAAAAACCTTGAAAGATGGAAAGGAAAAGGCGGTTCAAATCCAGGTTCTATTGGCAGAAAGAAAGGTCAACCGCCCGGTAAACCCTGAGCACGACTCCGTTCCAAGTTCCGAAAGAGTTAACTATCTAAAGTAAGTAACAACAGCAAAATTCGGCAAAGCGCCACACCGACATCAGACCCCCAAATGGAGTTAGACATAACGTTCGTACTTCTGTTTGAATTTAGTTATAAGAGTTGCCATATTCAGACAAAAGAGAAGAGTTGTTAATTTGGCAGGTAACCTCGGTTACTAAACCAATAAACCATGTGTAGAGTCCACGAAAAAGATAAGCCAAGAGGTACCCGAAAACTAGACGTTAAGATTAAAAACTCGGAACTAGAGGGTGAATTACAACGAATGAAAGTAAGTAATGCAGTAAGCTGTCTGCCTATGGAGGTTTTCTCGAAATCCTGACGACGCAACCCTGTGCTCACCGAAAGGACACGGAAGCACTGGAAGTATTTGTTTCCATTAAGGTCAAAACGCAAAAGTTAATAGTTAGAACATGCCTGCTTACAAGGCGACGTGGAATGATAATGCAAGGTACTCAGTAAAACGCTTATTGACTATCTTACTACATTGGCGGGCTGTATACAACTAACTCTGCTCTTACAACTTAACTCTGTTTCTATAACTACGCTCTTCTATTGTTTTTATTCTCCGTTGTCATCACAGCCGTTATACACGATATCTAGATATTCTAACATAACTTGCCTCGAGTGAATTGGACCAATGATGAGTAAGTATAGTGTTTGCATGAGTACTGAGGTTTACACTTTAAACTATCAATTATCATTGGTTGATTATGTCTTATGAAATTTTATACAACATGATCCTATTTTATCTACATGTAAAAAAATTAAGAACTAAGTTTCCTAAGTTGTTCTCTAAAGAGCTTATAAAATTAACTATTCGTTATTCATTTGTAGACATTTGAATTCCGTTCCCATAAACAAATTTCAATTTTGTTCATAAAATCAGGTAGACCAAAAAGTTTTCTTTACTTGTTTACCTCCAAACTTTAATCAGTTCAAACATTTCATACGAACCACATTTCTCTGAAGTTGCTCCTACGCTTCAATTCAAAATTATTAGTTAAATATTCTCGCTTTTATTAATGAGTCCCTGCCTCATTGGAAATGATAATCGGAAGAAATACTTGTGTATAGTAATGCTAGAAATGAAACAGATCGTATCAAACTGTTATTTTTAGGTAATATTTTTGTCTAAATTCATTAATTTACTTACAGGAATCCCAACTAAACAAAGAATAAGAACTTTCATGTATATGACGCTCCTTAAAACAACACATTAATACCTAATTAATTTGTTTTCAGAATAAATTAATATTGAAATCTTAAAGTACGATGCAAAAAGCAAATGGTGTAAAGATTCTAGTGGCCCAAGAATTGGATTTAAATGTAAGTATAATTTTCATCTGTATTCAAGATTTTTATAATTAATGACATATTTTATGTTAAAACACACAATTAAATTATATAATTTAAATGAAAAACAAATAAAATTGGTATATATAATAAAATTAATCTTTAATATTAATTTTATATATCTTTTTTAAAATATTTCGACGATTCGTTGGGCACGACGAGTTACGTTCACATGGAAAGGCTGATTACCATCATATAAATGAAGATGAAATGAGCCACGACAAAACCTGACGACATCGGCAAATATTTTCTCTGAGGCTATGAAATATGAATAAAAATCCAAGAAATCCGAAAAAAGTACAAAAAAAAAATCACACTAAAGAAGAAAACATCATTACCAAGAAACCGTATTCAAAAGTTCTACCAAAAAGACTGAGGACTGGAATGTTTCTGTTGGAGTTCCACATATCTATCTCTGTATATAGCAAGTACTTTCATTTTATGGAAATGTTTCCATAGTGTGGATCTAGGTTTCAACTCATCTATCATCTGAGAATGAAGCTTGTTTATAGCAATTATAATTTTAGATTAGTGCCGAAGTAATTTTTCCTTAAATTTTAATCTGTACTGTAATCACTAAATGTGTTTCCTAAAAAAATATGTTCCATATAACTCAGTACCTCCACTGAATAGCTGAAGGTTAAAAAAATCGACAATGGGTCGAAACCATTTATTAACAACCAAACTTATTTTAAATTAACCACATAACTTAAAGGTACACAAAGTAGTTTTATTTGGAAAGTTATATTATATATAAATATTTGGGAATCACATTTATAGTCATTTAGTGTGGGTTGAAATATAAGGATGAATTTGATTCGGTACAGTTCTACCATTTAGTATAACTCATCTCATCTCGATATTTCTTTGCTCTGTCAATTTGTTGACACTGTGGATTCAAACGAATAGAATTATACCAAAAAATATAACTGAACCACAATTTGATGTAATATTAATACAATGTAAGATCAAATCAAATTTACTTGAAAGACGACATCCCTCACCTCTCTTAGCAACAAAATATATATCGGCATTTAAGTATAAAGTTAACAATGTTAACAAAAACAATTTCTATTCACATGTTAATTATCTGCAGAATCACAGACAGAATTTCTTTGATTCAAAATAAATGTCGACGAGAGATCTGCAACTGATTTGATTTCAGTGACTCGTAATCGAAACCTTCAGACAGTAGGTTGCTATTATTGTAAATGTTTAAATATTTCACCTTTTTAAATCAAAAGATAATTCATCTAGTTGATTCTTTAAGCAAGAATTTGTGAACGGCAAATTTCAACTAGGTACTGAAATTTTTCTATCACGTTTGGTTGGATTATTACCCTTAAATAACACTAAGATACCAATCTTTCCAAATTTGCTAATTTTATGTCAAAATTTAATTAGATTCCTCATCTCTAGATGACAACTTCAAATAATGTCAGCACATTTTATTAACAAAATCATGAAAATGTGATTTCTACTTTACAATTTGCTGATTTGCAATCTTTGTTCAGATGAAATTTATAATTAATAGCTCTATCATTTGTAATTTTGTTGAAATTTTCATCTACGTTTGTGCATATATATTTTAAGTGTCTCCTTCTTGAGAGCTGACAAATTGGACAACTTGGCCTTAGTTGCTGATTTATAATCGCGATTCTAGGAACCTGGGATCCTATTAATTAGTATTTTTCTAAAAAATCTTTATAAACATTCAAGAGGTGAAACACAATTTACTTTACCTACATGCTCCATACTTGCTTTAAAATAAAGTTCAAATCGTGGTGGTGAATCAAAACTTGAAGATTGTGATGCACAATATAAACTGAACTTTGCGAATGTTATTTGATGGGATAAGAACCCTTTAGAAGGTAAATAAAAGTTGCTCAAGTTTTTTGTGCTCTTCGCAATAATTAAATGAACAAGTTTAGAAGGTAAATTTACCAAAATATAGTTTTGTACATAATCTGGGTTCAATAGCAACGAAGGCAGTTCTTCTTCCTTTCTATTTACCTGGAAGAATATCATCATCTGACACATGTCTGATCGGTATTCCAAATAAATGCTTTTCTAAGAAAATTGTGTCTCAATTCTTGACTCTGTTATAACGTAAGCTTTATTTTCAATAATAAGATGTTTTTTCGCATTGTAAATAAAATTGTATCAGAAGAATGTTTCACTGTTAACTGTCGCAGAAGGATAGCTCCTCCATTATTATTATAGAATCCTGTGTTCAGAATATCTCGACAATTTAGAATATCATCTTTCTATATTTGGTATCGCCAATATAAAATCGACCAACAAGCAAAATGAAATAACTGAAATATTAGTTGTCAGTTAGTTTTCAAAACAAACGTACAGGACCAGAGTTCTCAAAAACTTATTCTCCTGTTTTAAGAAATTGTTAGTAAATAATTTCATTATTTATTCATTATGGTATTACTCAAGCCTTAACCATTATGTAAAACCCTACATATTTTCCATTTAAATTCAATCCATTGATGTTAATCATCAAATTTGACTCTTTTAAGAAATTATGTGTTATGAATTACATCTTAAATAAATTGATGGCGTGTTTGTAGTTGTTGAGTTTTTGAATGATGAGATACCTAGTGTTCTCAAGTTTCACAGCATCTCTTGAATGTTGAAATTGTTAATATTTCAAATTAAGTTGTAGGAACAATTGTAAATAACAGTTGCTAATTTACAATAAGTGTTGTATTGTTTTTTAAATTTGATTTCCCTTAGCTACATAATTTGTTGCATTTATTCAATCATATTGGAACAGTTACACTAATAACAAAATATATCTATTTTAGAGCTCTGATTTCAAATAGTGTTAATTCGTCATGAAATTCTGGAAAATCAAGTCACATGAAAAATTCCCGTGGGCTTTAATTTTGCTGAATCAAAATATTACCAATCATATTAAAATTCATTTAAGTAAAGTTAGGCATATGATATATTTTCAAAACACCAAGATGTCTTAAAAACTGTAAAAAAGAATTCCGATTTGTATATATATATCAAAAGTTAATCAAAGTTATACAATATTACATAGTACAGAGAGTATTTAGTGTACAATACCGTGTTATATATACCGCCCCTTTGGTTAACTGAATCAGTGCACTACATCGACGTATAATCAAATTGAGTCATCCCTAATTAAAAATCGCTCCGTTATTTTCCTTCTTTCAAAAAAACCTTTGGTCACTGTGTTTTTCAATCTCTTCTACAATATGATATATTCAATCAATTTTTGAAGATAATTTTTGCAATACCCTCAATAATTATTTCTTTTTACAGATGGCAAATTTAAATAAAGCATCCTAAGAACTCCATGTACATCCCAACGCATATGGAGAGTTACTACCACGATTTTAACATATTTTTAAAGCAAGTATGGAGCATATAGGTAAAGCAAGTAAATTGTGTCTCACTTCTTGAATGTCTATAAGAGCATAAACTTTCATTTCAATTATGATATTATTATTATTATTATTATTATTATAGATAATTTAGAAGAATACTGCTTAATAGGATACAAGGGTCCGCGATGTTTGGTAGTATAAAATACCTTCATTCTATGATCAGTATCGCGAATAAGCAGAACGAAAATACTCCATCTTTAGTTCTCGATGTTGTCAGTGTGTTGCCAAAACACGCATACTGTCAAGAAAATATGGAGACACCAAAAATATATATGCACCAAAGTAGATGAAAATTTTAGCAGAACTGCAAATGATAAAGCCATTAATTATAAGTTTCAACCGAACAAAGATTGCAAATCAATATTTACGCAGAAAATTGTAAAATAGAAATTACTATTTTATGATTTGGTTTATAAGTTGTGTTGATATTATTTGAATTTGTCATCCAGACATGAGGAATCTAAATAATTTGCGATATAAAATTATCAAATATGGAAAGATTAGTATATCATTTGAGGGTGATAACCAATGTTGAAAAAGAAAATTTCAGTGTTCAAGCTGAGAGAATCACCTACGTGAATTTACTGTTGATTTAAAAAGGTGAAATATTTAAACAGTTACAAAAATAGCAACTTACTGTCTCAAGGTTTAGATTACGTGCCCTGAAAGTCACTGAAATCAAATCAGTTGCAGATCTCTCGTCGACATTTATTTCAAGTTTCAATAGCAACCAATTGTTTGTCAAAAAATAAAATAACATTTATGTTGCTAAGATTACGTTTCCTTATGACATATGTCAGAAGTATGTAATTTAGCAAAAAACTTGTCTTCTCCCAAGCAAAACTTGATTTGATTCTTATATTGTATTTCACCAAATTGTGGTTCAGTTATATCTTTTCTTATAATTCTATTCGTTTTAATCCACAGTGTCAGCAAATTGACAGAGCAAAGGAATATCGTGATGATTTTTCGATTTGTTATAATATTGTTGATGGTAGAACTGTTTCGAATCAATCTCATCCTTATATTTCAACCTACACTGGAAGACTATAAATGAGATTCACAAATAATTAAATATAACTTAACTTTACAAATAAAATTACTTAGTTTAACTTAAGTCGAAAATTTAGTTTGGTGTTATAAAATGGTTTCGACACATTGTCGATTTTTTCAACCACCAATTTTTCAGTAGAAAAATTTACAGCTATATATAACATAATTATTTATAATATATATACAACATAATTATTTATGAAACGCATTTACCGTCATAGAGTACAGATTACAATAGGAAAAATTTCTTCGCCACAATTATAAAATTATAATTATTATAAACATGCTTAATTCTCAAAATGAAAGTACCTGCTTTATACACAGACAGATATGTGGAACTCCAACGGGAACATTCCAGTCCTCAGCCTTTTTGGTAGAACTTTTGGTAATGCTGTTTTCTTCTTTATTGGGATTTTTGCTTGTACTTTTTTTGATTTCTTGGATTTTTTTTTCATATTTCCCGATATGTGGCTTTGTCATAGCACATTTCATCTTCATTTATATGATAGTAATCAGTCTGTCAATGTGTCAATTCCTGATATCCAACGAATCGTCGAAATAGCTTATTTGTTTTTTATTTAAATTAAATAATTTAATTGTGTGTGTTTTAGCATAAAATATATCATTAATTATAAAAATCTTGAATACAGATGAAAATTATACGTACATTTAAATCCAATTCTTGGGCCACTAGAATCTTTCCAGCATTTGCCTTTTACATCGTACTTTCAGATTTCAATCTTAATTTATTGAATTTATTCTGAAAACAAATTATGTATAAGAGAGGTAGGTTTCGATATGAACTGATTAAAGTTTTGTGGTAACCAAATAAAGAAATCTTTTTGGGCTACTTGATTTTATGAAAAATATTTAATTTTGCTTATGTCAACGAAATTCAAATATCTGCAAATGAATAATGAATTGTTAATGTCATAAGCTCTTTATAGAACAACTTAAGAAACATAGTTCTTAATTATTTTTACAGGTAGATCAAGTTGGAACATATTGTATAAAATTTCATAAGATTTGTGCTCTCAATCATTAACATCCATATTGCTTAAAAGTAAATCCCAATCAACTAATGACAAGTGATAGTTTAATGAGTAAACCTCAGATCTCATGAAAACACTAAACTCATCATTAGTCCAATTCACTCGGGGCAGGTTTCAATCTCCAGTTACTAAAAATATATCCACTGATGCACAATGATTGGAATAAAAATCAGAACCAGATGCTGGTAAACTGTTCCAATTATTCACTTTTGGCTTTTGACCATAATGGATATAAAGACTTCCAGTACTTTCATGTCTTTTCGGTGAGCACAGGGGTGCGTCATCATCAAACGATTTCGACATCACTTTTATAGGCGTGACCCACTTCGTGGAAAACTTTTGCGTTTCGGAGGTGTGGGGTGGCTAGTTGGGAGAAAGGATTGGTGTTAGAAGTAGGAGTATTTCCAGGATTTACCGAAGGTGTCTGTAGTTTAGCAGACAGCTTACTGCATTACTTACTTTCATTCGTTGTAGTTCACCCTCTAGTTCCGATATTTTAATCTTAAGGCCTCTTGAAGCGCCGGCAGACTTTTGGGTTTTATTGAGATTTTCACTTCATATAGTTTATTTATCTGAGTTTGAATTCGAATATAAACGCACACTGGTAAAATGTAATATTTTTCAAGGAAAAGAATAATATATATTAGGGCAAATTTTAATATTGATAAGATTTAGATGACTGAGATAATGTTAGAAATTGTTCAGTGTTCAAATTTATGTATTTTGAATTGAATTAAAGCAAAAAGGTCAATACACTAACATTTAGAAAAAAGTTTTCATAGAAAAGAAACACTTAAATTAGTTTGGCAATATTGTGAAGACTGATATGGAATACGGTTCGTATTCTTTGACAACTCCTTGACAATCTTGACAACTGATCTTTGTGTAATTTTATTTTGTTCGGTATCCGATCCTATAATGCTCTTTGGCGAATTACGGAAAGAGGTTATTTCAATCTGCCAAAATGTGGAGAATGTGTATCGTATAAATATTACTCCAGGAGCTGACCCAGCGTACTAAATTTGATAATATGCTTTCCTTAGTTAACTTAATGCTGTCTTGTTAACCCTAATTAGTTTACTTGAAGGATTCTTCTAAAAAAAATCTAATTTACAGCGCAATGTAGCTTACACTACTATAAAGAATGAACAATTTTGACACAACTTAAAACAAATAATGTTTTATCTCCTCTTGAGATGCCAATTGTAACTGATGCGATGACCAGGTAGGAGTGCACTGAAACTACACATAAACTGTTAAAATTGTAATTTGAATTGTGCGCCTGTGGACAGTTAAGTTAACACTAAATTCTTAAATATAAATTTTTCTTGAGAAATAATAAATTCTTTTAAGCCCAGAAAGACTTATTTACTGAGAAAAGTAATAAAGTTAACCTAAAACGTCAATACGACAATTGAAAGGTGATTTCTCGTAACATTTGAAATAAGGGTTCTTAAATTGTCAGCAAACAATCAATTGGCATTAATTGAAAAGTTAACCGGCCGAGATAATTACGTAACCTGGTTATTTGCTATAGAAACACATCCACAGCAAGAGAAGTTGTGGACTGCATAAAACCCCCCACATGTGTCATTGTGGACACAAAACGAGACACAAAGTCAAAACCTAAGATAAATTTACTAGTTGACTCAATAAATTACGTGCACATACAAGAGAGTAGTACTGCAAAATAAGTATGGGATAAATCTTGGTTGACACGCTGTGATGGGCTGCTGCATGATCTCTGTAATACTTCACATACTGCATGTTAAAACGTAGAGAAATATATGAGTAAAATAATGTGTACCGCTCACAAGCTCAGAAACATTGGTTTCGAAGTTGACGATGAATGGCTATTTACAGTGCTACTCTCCGGTCTACCAGAATCCTATCAACCAATGATTATTGCTATTGAAAGCTCCGGCATGAAGATACCTTCTGTTTCTGTGAAATCAAAACTATCACAAGATGTTAAACAACCTGAAAGTGACTCAACAGTATTGTCAGTCATCAAGAAAATTAAAAACAACCACAGAAACAAAGTAAGGGTCCAAGGTGCTACACTTGTAACAAGTAAGGTCATAAAAGTCCTCAAATGCAAATCCAGAACCAAGAATGTTCAACAAAAAGCAAGTAGTTCATCATATGCTGCTGCGTTTGAGGCAAAATCCAGCTAGAATGACCCATGGTAAGTGGCTTCCGATGCGTCGTCACACATGACAAGACGTAAGAACATGCTTGAAAATATGACGGCTCCTGTCATACATAAAATCAGAGTCGCAAACAACAAAGTATAATCTGTGCAATGCTCAGAACAAGTGAGGTTGGACCATTATGACGATGAAGGTCAAAACAAAAAGGTGCGTGCTTTTTACAAAAGTATTATGTGTTCCTAAATTGGCAACAAATCTATTGTCTCTAAGTCAGATTATTTGCGATGGTAGCCAAATAAAATTTGACGGAACGAGCTGTGTTATTATGAAGAGCAGAAGTGAGGTAGTATCTTCTTACTGTAGCTTTATGTTAGGGTCGACTGGAACAGTATTAGAATCAGTATTAGTCATTTCAATTCTGTTTAAAATTTGTTCCATATAAATACTAAAACTCTTTTCGGTGTAGAGTCGAATTTGGCATACCAGCAGCAAGGGAATTGTTTTAACCCATATGGTGACTTGTTCAATTTACATACCATGTTTTCGTCATGATCCAACCCTTCTTGTTAAGTCATAAATAGGTGTCTTCAAGTTCTCCATATAAAAATGCTGTTTTTATGTCTAGTTACTTGATTTTGTGATTATTTTGTACAGCCAAAGATAGTAACGATCGTATTGAACTGATTGTTTGTGCAAAAGTTTCCTGGTAATCAACACGTGCAATTTGTCCATATCATTTCACACACAGATGTGATTTGTAACGTGGTCATTAAATAAATGAATCACTGTCATTAAAGTTATTATAACAAATCGAAAAATCATCTCGATATTTCCTTTCTCTGTCAATTTGATGACACTGTCAATTAAAACAAATAGAAATAGAATAAAAATATAACCACAATTTGATGTAATTTTAATACAATGAAAGAAACAAATCAAATTTACTTGAAAGATGACAACTTTTTTCTAAATTACATATTTCGAATATGGTTTAATTGGTCATTGGACGTTTTGTTTATATTGTAACGTGTGGCACATGTCACAAGGAAACGTAATCTTAGCAACATAAATGTTATTTTCTTTTATTTGATAAACAAAATTCCTTCGTTGCTACTGAAACTTGAAAGTTCGTGATTTCCGTGATTTTTCAGCACTCGTAATCGAAATCCTCAAACAAAAAGTTGCCATTATTGTAATTGTTTAAATATTTCACTTTTTTAAATCAACAGTAAATTAACGTGGTTGTTTCCTTCAGCTTGAATTAGTGAGCGACAATTTTCAACTATGCACTGAATTTTTCTCTTTCACTTTTGGTTGGGTTATCACTCTCCCACAACACTAAGATACCAATGTTTCCATATTTGCTAATTTTATGACGAAAATTATTTAGATTCCTCATGTCTGGATGACAAGTTCAAATAATGTCAACACAACTTTTAAACCAAATCATGAAATATTGATTTCTATTCTACAATTTTCTGCGTAAAGATTTGCAATCTTTTTACAGTAGAAATTTATAAGTAATAGCATTCTTTTGTTGATTTATTACATATATATTTTTAGTGTCTCCACGTTTTCTTGAGAGTTGCTATCGAGTACGCACGTTTTGACAACTTTCTGACAACTTTGTCAACTAATGTTGAAGTATTTCCGTTCTGGTTAATTGCTGATCTTATAATCGCGATACCGATTATACAAAGAGGTTATTTTATACGACAAAGCATCGCAGAACCTGGAATCCTATTAACCATTATTTTTCTAAAAATCTACTTTATAGTGCAACAAGGGCAACATAATTAAAAGGAACGCTTACGAAATTATAGACATTCAAGAAGTGAGACACGATTACTTGTTTTACTTATATGTTCCATACTTGCTTTAAAAATATATTAAAATCGTGGTAGTAACTCTCCATATGCGTTGAGTTGTAAATGGAGTTCTTAGGATGCTTTATTTAAATTTGCAATTTGTAATAAGAAATAATTTTTGAGGGTATTAGAGAGTTTGATGAATAACCCGAAAAGTTTTGACAATGACAGAATATGGAAGGGCGTGACAACCAAGTTGACTTATTAATTACTAGTCAATAATAGTTGATGTTAACAGAGAAATGGAAAGATTAACTATTTCTACACATTATTTCTTCTTCAACAATAACGCATACTTTAAGCTGGAATTTATATGCTAAATTACTGTCCATCCCATATAAATATTGTTCTGCAATCAGTGCACCAGAATATTCACCAGTTTTTCTTTTTCATTTACGCAAATTTATTTTAGTTTGAGCCAAACCAACTTTTCTAGATAAACTACCGCCTAATCTGTTACACATTTCTAAATTTCAAACATATTACATTAAAATCTTTTATGTAAAGTGTAACTTTCGAAAATAATGTTGATTTATTTTTTTAAAAAAACTAATCACTTTACATTACAATCGTTATGATTATCTACAGTGGAAAACTTACTTGACAACTCCAGCCCAGTTAGTTCAGCAAACAATAAATCATGGCAGATTCTATCAGATGCCTTTTAAAACAACATCAACCTGTAAATGATTTTCAAGAGCAACAACTGTCGAATTGTTATAAATAAGAAGGTTGGTCGCAGAAGATTTACATTTGCAAAATCCATGTTGACTCTCATTTATAATATTTTGGAACTATTTTGAAAATGAATTTTTTTGGACAATTATGGAATACAAAACATTTTTCATACAGGCCTAAATTTGTTACAAGTAAACTATCTCCATTCTTTAAGGTAGGTGTAATAAATGATTTTTTCTGTACATTAGGAAATAAAGCACATTTTAAAAACAAGTTAAATTCCATTTTTAGAGGCTTTGTTAATGATAATCCACAATTCATTCAATGCTGTAGAAGGAATATCATAAGGACCTCTATTACTAGATAAATCTGACTTCTGAGTTCATTAAAAACATCAATCTGGAAAAAATTATTATTATTTTTTGAATATAAACCAAAATATTTTCATGACAAAACGATATTGCTTAAATTTGTGTTTGCATTGAAAGCTAAAAAACGAAACAAACAGCTCACGTGTAAAGACTAAATACTTATTTCTTTTGTAGTTTTCGTCTTTTCAACGACGAAATTGTAAGTTACCAAATAATTGTTCAGTTCAGTTCAGTTTTGAAATCAAATTACATTTTGTGCATATTCAGGTTCCAACAGCAATGAAGGCGATATGTTTATTAATCAAAAGTAAAACATACTTCTGTTGTCTGAAGAATATGCAATGCTTTAATACAATTCAATATACATAAATTTGAATACTAAGGAAATCGGGTACCTCTGGAAACGTCGGCAGACATTTGGTTTTTATTGAGATTTTCACTTAGCTTGTCTCTTTTCCGGACACTACACATAGTTCACACACATAGTTTATTGATTTAGTAACCGAAGTTACCAGCCAAATTAACAACTCTCCTCTTTCGAATATGGTAACTGAATTGGTCTGAATTTAGTTAGTTACTAAATTCAGACAAATAAAAAAATTTGTTTACCTGGTTGGTAACCTTGGTTACCAATCCAAGAAACAACTGAATTAA
Source organism: Aethina tumida (assembly GCF_024364675.1). NCBI lineage: Eukaryota > Metazoa > Arthropoda > Insecta > Coleoptera > Nitidulidae > Aethina > Aethina tumida. The sequence goes on from NC_065435.1 coordinate 28,113,961, forward strand.
GTTTAGGTTTTCGTACTATAAACAGTTTAATAACTGAATTAGCGGTCATGAAATGAGTAAACAGCAAGCGTGCCTGCAAGAAGTTTGAGTGCTTCAGAGTCCTATTGGGGCCACACCGCACATCGCCAGTTTCATTTCAGAAGAAGTTCCTATTAAGAGACAAAAACCGTGAAATAAGAAAATGAAAAGGCGGCTCAAATCCAGGTTCGATTGTCAGAAAGACACAGCTAATTATTGTAAAGCCCCAGTTTTGATCGGCTGGATTAGAGTACATTAGAGTACCAATTAATTCTTTGTATCGTGTGGAGTCTTTGAACATTTTTAAATCTGTGTTAACTTTTTAAAATATATTTTTTTTGTATAAGTGTTACTCTTTTCTTACTTTGGTTAATATCTATTCCAAAAAAAACCTAGCATTCTTTGATCTTCAATTTCTCAGCTAATTCTCTCTTACTTTCATTACCAGTTCGTTTTTCAGCAGTTCTTTTGTACTTCTTAAATTTTTCAAGAAATTCTCCTTTTGACATGAGAAAATACACCTTGCACCATCCACTATTATCGTCTATAAATGTTAGAAGATATCTTGATCCACCTCTGGTTCTAACTCGCTTTGGTCCGCAGATGTCTGAATAAACAATATTCAGTAACTGCTTACTTCTTAATTCTCTGGCAGTAAAGGGTGTCCTTGCATATTTACCTCATTGATATATGCCACACCACGTGGGTAATTTATCGTTATCCAATTTTATTTATACTTAATCAAATAATATAAAATATATAAAATATATAAAATAATTGTTTCAAAAGTGCCATACATCTTTGGAAATCTCGCATCCTTTGATACTCTTGAGATCCGATGGGCTTATGCATAGGATTATGTCCGCATTTACCTTTTTATCTTATTTACATCCACGTTTTAAGCGCTGATTCACTTTTTTTGTCACCCTGACATCTAACTGACTTTGATACTTCATTAACGAAATTCCAGGTATCGATTTTGGTAAATAACGCCTCTACCTGAATCCGCCTCGTGTCGAAATTTTCTTTGGATAGAAGTTCAATTCTTGTACCACAGATCGCCATCTCGAGTCCCATGTTTCGATAGTATGGACCTACCTTATAACTCATCCTACATCTGAGAAATAAGCTTGTTTATTCTAATTATAATTTTAGAATAGTGCCGAAGTAATTCTTCCTTAAAATTTAATCTGTACTGTAATCAGTAAATGTGTTTCCTAAAAAATTATGTCGCATATATCTTTTAAGTACTTCTTTCCACTAACTAATTGGAGGTTAAAATTAATTAAATTAACCACAAAACTTAACAAAGTAGTTTCATTTGGAAAGTTATATTATATTTAAATATTTGGGAACCACATTTATAGTCATTTAGTGTAAGTTGAAATATAAGGATGAAATTGATTCGGAACAGTTCTACCATTAAAGTTATTATAACTCATCTCGACATTTCTTTGCTCTGTCAATTTGTTGACACTGTGGATTCAAACGAATAGAATTATAACAAAAAATATAATTGAACCACAATTTGATGTAATATTAATACAATATAAGATCAAATCAAATTTACTTGAAAGAAGACAACGTGATTCCAAACCACATATTTCGAATTAGGTTTAATTGAATTAACCATAACTCTTGCCTATAATTGGACAGGCTGACATACATCATAAGGTGACGTAATCTTAGCAACATAAATGTTATTTTCTCTTATTTGACTAACAATCTTCCTTCGTTGCTACTGAAACATGAAAGATTGCAAAATATCACTCAATACAACACTAACTCCAAAATGTTCGTTTAATTTTGTAAGTACTAATTAATTAAAATTTTATTTATGTGTATATACATCAGGCAAGTTACTTGTTTTCAATTTCATCCCCCACGTCTCTTAGTAGCAAAATATATTTCTGCATTTAAGTATAAAGTTAATGAAAACAATTTCTATTCACATGTTAATTATCTGTCAGATTCACAGACAGTATTCCTTTGATGGAAAATAAATGTCGTCGAGACATCTACAACTGATTTGATTTCAGTGACTCGTAATCGGAACCTTCGGACAGTAGGTTCCTATTATTGTAACTGTTTAAATATGTCACCTTTTTAAATCAAAAAATAATTCACGTAGTTGATTCTTTAAGCAAGAATTAGTGAGCGGCAAATTTCAACTAGGTACTGAATTTCTCTCTTTCACGTTTGGTTGGATTATCACCCTCAAACAACACTAAGATACCAATCTTTCTAATTTTGCTAATTTTATGTCAAAATTTATTTAGATTCCTCATGTCTAGATGACAAGTTCAAATAATGACAACACAATTTATAAACAAAATCAAATCACAATTTTCTGTGTAAAAATTTGCAATCTTTGTTGAGTTGAAATTTATAATTAATAGCTCATTTGTAATTTTGATGAAATTTTCATCTACTTTAGTGCACATATATATTATAAGTGTCTCCACGTTTTCTTGAGAGCACGTAACCGCTACGCACGTTTTGACAACTTGCTGACGAATTAGACTACTTGGGCATGTTGGGGTATTTTCATTCTAATTAGTTGCTAATCTTATAATCGCGATTATAGGAACCTGGGATCATTTTAAGTAGTATTTTTCTAAAAAAACTACTTTACCGTGCAATAAGGTATAACATAACTGAAAAGAAAGATAAACATTCAAGAGGTGACACACAATTTACTTGGTTTATCTATATGCTATATGCAGAATCTTAACATCTACTACATGTCTGATCGGTATTCTAAATAAATGATTTTCCAAGTAAATTGCGTCTCAATTCTTGACTCTGTTATAGCGTAAGCTTTATTTTCAAGAATAAGATATTTTTTCGCATTGTAAATTAAATTATATCAGCAGAATGCTACACAGTTAACTGTGACAGGAAAATAGCTCCTCGATTATTATTATAGGATCCTGTGTTCAGAATATCTCGACAATTTAGAAGAACAACTTTGTGTACTTGTTAAGGCCATTATAAAATCGTCCAACAAGCAAAATCTCCAACATCAGTTGACAGTTAGTTGTCAAAACACACGTACAGAACCAGAGTTCTCAAAAACTTATTCTCTCGTTTTAAGAAATTGTTAATAAATAATTTAATTATTTACTCCAAATAGTATTATTCAAGTCTTAATCGTTAATTTAAACCACACACATTTTCCATTTAAATTTGATCCACTGATGTTAATCATCAAATTTGACTTTCCTTAGAAATTATGTGTTATTCCTTATGAATTACATCTGAAATAAATTAATGGCGCGTATGTTGTTGTTGATTTTTTGAATGGTGAGACACCTACTGTTCTAAAGTTTCACAGCATCTCTTGAATGTTGAAATTGTTAATATTTTAAATTAAGTTTTGGGAACAGTTGTAAATTACAGATGCTAGGTTACAACAAGTGTTCTATTGTTTTCTTAAATTTGGATTCCCTTAGATACAGAATTTATTGCAGTTAATCAAGGCGGAATATTGTAACAATTACATTAATAACGAAATATATCTATTTCAGAGCTCTGATTTCAAATAGTGTTAATTAATCATGAAATACTCGGAAATCAAGCCACATGAAAATTTCCCGTGGGCTTTTATTTTGCTGTATCAAAATATTACCAATTATATTTAAAGTTCACTTAAATAGAGTTAGGAGATAAGATATATTAACAAAACACCAAAATGTCTTAGAAACTGTAAAAAAAATTCCCGATTTGTATATATATCGAAAGTTAACCAAAGTTATACAATATTACAGAGTACAGAGAGTATTTAGTGTAAAATATCGTGTTATATATACCGCCCCTTTGGTTGACTGAATCAACGCACTACAACGCCGTATAATCAAATTGAGACATCCCTAATTAAAAATCGCTCCGTTATTTTCCTTCTTTCAAAAAAATCTTTGGTCACTGTGTTTTTCATTCTCTTCTACAATATGATTTATTCAATCAATTTTTGAAGATAATTTTTGCAATACCCTCAAAAATTATTTCTTTTTACAGAATGCAAATTTAAATAAAGTATCTAAGAACTCCATCTACATCCCAACGCATATGGAGAGTTACTACCACGATTTTAACATATTTTTGAAGCAAGTATGGAGCATACAGGTAAAGCAAGTAAATTGTGTCTCACTTCTTGAATGTCTATAAGAGCATAAACTTTCATTTCAATTATGATATACCTTATTACAGATATTTTAGAAGAATACTGCTTAATAGGATACAAGGCTCCGCGATGTTTGATTGTATATAATTACTTCTTCCCATGATCGGTATCGCGATTATATGATAACCGAATAAGCAGAACGAAAATACTACAACTTTAGTTCTCGATGATGTTGTCAGGGTTTTGTCAAAACATGCCTACTCCCAAGAAAATATGGAAACACTAAAAATATATATGCACTAAAGTAGATGAAAGTTTTAACAAAACTGCAACAGATAAATCTATTAATTATAAATTTCAACCCAACAAAGATTTCAAATCTTTATTTCCCCAGAAAATTGTGAAATAGAAATCACTATTTCATGATTTGGTTTATAAATTGTGTTAACATTATTTGAACTTGTCATCCAGACATGAAGAATCTAAATAATTTACGACATAAAATTATCAAATATGGAAAGATTGGTATATTAGTGTTGTTTGAGGGTGATAATTAAAGGTGAAGGAGAAAAATTCAGTGCATAGTTGAAATCTGTCGCTCACTTATTCAAGCTGAAAGAGTCAACTACGTGAATTTACTGTTGATTTAAAAAGGTGAAATATTTAAACAGTTACAAAAATAGCAACTTACCGTCTGAAGGTTTAGATTACGAGCCCTGCAAGTCACTGAAATCAAATCAGTTGCAGATCTCTCGTCGACATTTATTTTCGACAGGTAATTAATATGTGAAACGAAATTGTTTTTGTTAACTTTGTTAATTTTATATTTCCATTAGAATAGATTGCTGCTAAGAGAAGTTTCAACTACTATAAGGTGAGGAATAGTATTGAAAACAAATAAAATTTTAATTAATTTGTAATTAAAAAATAAAACGAGTGAGTGTGTGATTGAGTGACATTTTGCAAACAAGTATCAATAGCAACGAATTGTTTGTCAAAAAAGAAAATAACATGTAAAATTACGTTTCTTTATGGCATATGTCAGAAGTATGTAATTTATAAAAAAGTTGTCTTCTCTCAAGCATATTTGATTTGATTCTTACATTGTATTAATATAACACCCAATTGTGGTTCAGTTATATCTTTTCTTATAATTCGTTTTAATCCACTGTCTCAGCAAATTGACAGAGCAAAGGAATATCGTGATGATTTTTCAATTTGTTATAATATTTTTGATGGTAGAACTGTTTCGAATCAATCTCATCCTTGTATTTCAACCTACAGTGGATGACCATAAATGATATTCCCAAATATTTAAATATAACATAACTATACAAATAAAACTACTTTGTTTAACTTATGTCGATATTTTAATATTAATTTGGTGTTATAAAATGGTTTCGACACATTGCCGATTTTTTCAACATCCAAATATTCAGTGGAAAAATATACAGATATACACAATATAATTATTTATGAATCACATTTTCCGTCATAAATTACAGATTAAAATATAAGCAAAAACTACTACGGCACAATTCTAATATTATAATTAATATAAACATGCTTAATTCTCAGATGTTATTTGAGTTGAAACGTATGCCCATACAATGGAAAACTTTCCATAAATTGAAAGTACCTTCTTTATACACAGACAGATATGTGGAACTCCAATGGGAACATTCCTGTCCTCAGCCTTTTTGATAGAACTTTTGAAGACGGTTTCTTGGTATTGCTGTTTTCTCCTTTATTGTGACTTTTTCTTGACCTTTTTTCGGATTTCTTGCATATTTTTTCATATTTCATAGCCTCAGAGAAAATAGCATGCCCTCAACCTCCGGAGATCTATCTTTCAACACTCTAATCCGGAGATTGCATGCTTGCATGATATCCAACCCTGTGAATCCGACAGATACAAGAGACCTTGTCTCTTGGCTGTCTAGACCTCTGCGTCTCTTTTGAACATCTTTTCTTTACTATGTAGCGATTGTTACGTACTTCTTTAGTTTTCCCTTATATTTTCCTAAACCTTTATGGTTAACTACTCTTAGGTCATGATCTTCGGATCATTGCCCGGAGAGGGGTTTTTAGTCGGTAAAGTCCGGCACTACGTCTTGTAGATTTCCCCCTCTTTGCTCCAATAAAAAAATAATCATAATTTATTCTGAAAACAAATCAATGTGTTATTTTATGGAGCCTTATTCTGTGTTTAGTTGGGAATTCCTGTAAATATAAATAATGAATTTGGCCAAAACTATTCCCTAAAAATAACAGTTTGGTAAGATCGGTTTCATTTCTAGCACTACTGTACATAAGCATTTCTGCTAATTACAATTCTCAATGAGGAAGAACCTCATTAATAAAGAGGGAATATTTAACTATTAATTTTGAATTGAAGCGTAGGAAGCAACTTCAGAAAGATGTGTTTCTTATGAAATAAAAGTCTGAACTGATTAGAGTTTTGTTGTAAACAAATAAAGAAAACTTTTTGGGCTACTTGATTTTATGAAAAATATTGTAATATGTTTATATACAACGAAATTCAAATGTCTACAAGTGAATAATGCATAGAAATTCAAACAAAATGGTCCTGTGGCATAGACAACTAGAGTACCTACATTATAAAGACGTACAGGATTTGTACAGAAAGCGACTGGTACACGGTAATAAATTGGATAATGATAAATTACCCATGTGGTGTGACAATGTCAACGAGGTAAGCAAGCAAGGAAACCCTTTACTGATAGAGAAGGAAGAAGTAAGCAGTTACTGAATATTGTTCATTCAGATATCTGCGGACCAATGCGAGTCAGATTCAGTGGTGGATCAAGATATCTTCTTACATTAATAGACGAATATAATAGGTGGTGCCAGGTTTTTTCCTTAAGTCAAAGGGAGAAGTTTTTGAAAAATTTAAGGAGTACAAAAGAACTGTCGAAAATCAAACTGGTAATGAAATTAAGAGGGAATTAGCTGAGAAATTGAAGATCAAAGATTGCTAGGTTTTTCTTTAGAATAGAAATTAACCAAAGTAAGAAAGGAGTAATACTTAAACAAAAAAAATATATTTCAGAGAAATTCAGAATGGTAGATTGCAATCCAATTAAAACACTGTATGACTGCCACTCAAAATTTAACAGAGATTTAAAACCATTCAAAGACCCTACACGATACAGAGAATTAATTGGTACTCTAATGTACTCTAAGGTAACCGATCAAAACTGAGGCTTTACAATAACTAGCTGTGTCGTTGGATGTGGTACCGCTTTCCTTTGTGCCAATAGAACCTGGATTTGGGCCTCCTTTTCCTTTTCTTATTTCTCGGCTCTTGTCTTTTAATAGGAACTTTAATAGGGTCACTAAAAGTGAGTTAAAAGTTTCTTATTGTTAGCGACTTTTGTCAATTGTTCAAAGAGTGGGTAGCAACCAGGGAATATTGTTGAAAATTACAATTTTTTTTTGAGTTGTTCGTCCTTCTTTTGTCTGAATTTAGTTATAATAGTTACCATAATCGAAAGAGAAGAGTTGTTAATTTGGCTTGTAACCTCAGTTACTAAACCAATAAACTATGTGTAGGGTCCGGAAAAAAGAAAAGCTAAGTGAAAAACTCAATAAACCCCAAAAGTCTGCTGACGTTTCCAGAGGTACCCGATTTTCTTAGGAATAAAATTTTGGAACTAGAAGGTGAGATACAGAGAGTGAAAGAGTGCTTACACAGCTTTGTCGTCTAAACTAGGGATACTATCGGTAAACTCTGATGTTACCCCTACTCCTAACGCTAATCCCAAATCTTTGTCCCAACTAGCCACCCCTACTCCTGCAAAGTCTCCCAGCTCCAAAACTCAGAAAACTTCTTAGAACTCGGTCACCCCCAAGGAGGTGATGTCGAAATTGTGTAACTACGACGCACCCCACCATTTATGGTTCAGTGTTGAAATTTATGTATATTGAATTGTATTAAAGTATTTTAGACCAAGTGCCCTAAGAATTAGAAGAGCCTTCTCATAGAAAATAAACTCCTTGTTATTAAAGTAATTATTTAACGTTTCTAATTGAATGGAATTATTTGGTAGCGCTAATGGCTAGACGTCTCAGTCTCAGTTTCGGCTCGTATTTTTTGACAACTCACTGACAATCTTGACAACTGATCTTTGTGTAATTTTGTTTTGATTGGTGTCCGATCCTATAATGCTCTTTGGCGAATTACAGAAAGAGGATATTTCAGTCTGCCAAAATGTGCGGAAGATGGGATCACATAAATATTAATCAACGAGCTGACCCAGCTTACAAAATCCGATAATATGCATTCCTCAGTTAATTTAATGCTGTCTTGATAACCAAAAGTAGTTTACCTGAAGCATTCTTCTCAATTTACAGCGCAATGTAGCTTAGGCTATTATAAAGAATGAAAAATTATAACACATCTTAAAACAAATAATGTTTCATTTCCTCTTGGGAATCCAATTGTAACTGTTGTGATGACCTGTAGAAGTGTACTGAAACTACACATAAACTGTTAAAATTTTAATTTGAATTGTGTGCCTGTAGACAGTTAAGTTGTAATTTTAACACTAAATTCTTAAATATAAGTTTTTCTTCTGAAATAATAAATTCTTTTAAGAAAAATTAACAGGTTATGGAGCCAGAAAAGCCCAGGGAAGCCCAGAATGTCTTACTTACTGAGAAAAGTAATGAAGGTAACCTAAAACGTCAATACGACAATTGAAATGTGTTTTCTCGTAACATCTGGAATAAGGGTTCTTAAATTGTCAGCAAACAATCAATTGGCATTAATTGAAAAGTTAACCGGCCGAGATAATTACGTAACATGGCGATTTGCTCTAAAAACATACCTACAGCAAGAGGAGTTGTGGAACTGCATAGACCCCACCACATGTGTCATTGTGGACACAAAACGCGACACAAAGGCAAAAACTAAGATAAATTTACTAGTTGACTAAATAAATTACGTGCACATGCAAGAGAGTAGTACTGCAAAAGAAGTATGGGATACGTTTTCATAAGTATTTGATGACTCTTTGTTGACACGCTGTGATGGGCTGCTGCGTGATCTCTATAATACTTCACTTACTGTATGTCAAAACGTAGAGAAATATGTGAGCAAAATTATGTGTACTGCTCACAAGCTCAGAAACATTGGTTTCGCAGTTGACGATGAATGGCTAGTTACATTGCTACTCTCCGGTCTACCAGAGTCCTATCAACCAATGATTATTGCTATTGAAAGCTCCGGCATGAAGATAACTTCAATTTCTGTGAAATCAAAACTATCACAAGATGTTAAACAACCTGAAAGTGACTCAACAGTATTCTCAGTCAACAATACCAACCACAAGAAACAAAGTAAGTAAGGGTGATACACTTGTAATAAGTAAGGTCATAAAAGTCCTCAAATGCAAATCCAGGACCAAGAATGTTCAACAAAAAGCAAGTAGTTCATCATATGCTGTTGTGTTTGAGGCAACATCCAGCCAAAATGACCCATGGCAAGTGGCTTCCGGTGCATCGTCACACATGACAAGACGTAAGAACATGCTTGAAAATATGACGGCTCCTGTCATACATAAAATCAGACTCGCAGGCAACAAAGTATAATCTGTGCAATGTTCAGTACAAGTGAGGTTGGGCCATTATGACGATGAAGGTCAAAACAAAAAGGTGCTTTTTACAAAAGTATTATGTGTTCCTAAACTGGCAACAAATCTATTGTCTCTAAGTCAGATTATTTGCGATGGTAGCCAAATAAAATTTGACGTTATTATGAACAGCAGAAGTGAGGTAGTATCTTCCCACTGTGGCTTTATGTGAGGGTCGACTGGAACAGTATTAGGATTAGCATTAGTCATTTCAAATCTGTTTAAAATTTGTTCCATATAAATACTAAAACTCTTTTCGGTGTAGAGTCGAATTTGGCATGCCAGCAGCAAGGGAATTGTTTTAACCCATATAGTGAATTGTTCAATTTACATACCATGTTTTCGTCATGATCCAACCCTTCTTGTTAAGGCATAAATAGGTGTGTTCAAGTTCTCCATATAAAAATGCTGTCTTTACGTCTAGTTACTTGATTTTGTGATTATTTTGTACAGCCACAGATAGTAACAATCGTATTGAATCTCACCTGACTGTTTGTGCAAAAGTTTCCTGGTAATCAACACGTGACATTTGACCATATCATTTCACACACAGATGTGATTTGTAACGTGGTCATTAAATAAATGAATCACTGTCATTAAAGTTATTATAACAAATCGAAAAATCATCTCGATATTTCTTTTCTCTGTCAATTTGTTGACACTTTCGATTAAAACAAATAGAAATATATTAAAAATATAACTGAACCACAATTTGATGTAATATTAATACTATGAAAGAAACAAATCAAATTTACTTGAAAGAAGACAACTTTTTTCTAAATTACATATTTCGAATAAGGTTTAATTGGACATTGGATGTTTCGTTTATATTTTAACGTCTGGCATATGTCACAAAGAAACGTAATCTTAACAACATAAATGTTATTTTCTTTTATTTGATAAACAAAATTCCTTCATTGCTATTGAAACTTGAAAGTTCGCAAAATGTCACTCAATCCCACACCCACTCCCAAATGTTCGTTTAGTTTTGTAATTACTAATTAATTAAAATTTTATTTATGTGTATATACATCTAGTTATCCTGTTTTCAATTTCATCCCTCACGTCGTCGGTATCACATATTCAAACTAAATTATAATAGTTGGAACTTCTCTTAGCAGCAATCTATTCTAATGGAAATATAAAGTTAACAAAGTTAACAAAAACAATTTCTTTTCACATGTTAATTATCAGTCAGAATCACAGACAGTTTTTGTATGTCGACGATAGATCTGCAACTAATTTGATTTCCGTGACTTTCAGGACAAGTAATCGACATCTCCACAATAATGGCATCAAGTTGTCATTATTGTAATTGTTTAAATATTCCTAACGAGTTCCTATGGAGTCCGCACGTTTTGACAACTCTGGGAATTTTGACAGCTAATGTGAGAGTATTTCGTTTTTCTTAATTGCTGTACTTATAATCGCGATACCGATTATGGAAAGAGGTTATTTTATACGACAAAACATCGCAGAACCTGGGATCCTACAGCAGTATTTGTGTAAAAAGCTACTTTAATGTGTGGGCAAAAGCACCAAGATATGCTCCAGCTTTTCTTTTACATTTACCCAAATTCATTGTAGCTTGAGCCGAACCAACTTTTCTAGAAAAACTACCGCCCAATCTATTACTCATTTTTAAATTTCAAACACATTACATTAATATCTTTTATCTAAAGTATAACTTGCGAATATGGTGTTGATTAATTTTTTTATAAAAACTAATCACTTTACATTACAATCGTTATGATTATTTACAGTGGAAAAATTACTTGTCAAATCCAGCCCATTTAGTTTAGCAAACAATAAATCATAGCAGATTCTATCAAATGCCTTTTAAATTTCTGTATAAACAGCATCAACCTGTAAATGATTTTCAAGAGCCAACTGTCGAAAGGTTATAAATAAGAAGGTTGGTCGCAGAAGATTTACATTTGCAAAATTCATGTTGACTCTCATTTATAATATTTTGGAACTATGGCATAATTATTTTGAAAATGATTTTTTTGGACAATTTTGGAAAACAACAAGTAAACTACCTCCATCCTTTAAGGTAGGTATAACAAACGATTTTTTACGTACGTTAGGAAATAAAGTAGATTTTAAAATCATATTAAATTTCATTGTTAGAGGCTTTGTTAATGAGAATCCACAATTCATTCAGTACTGTAGAAGGAATATCATAAGGACCTCTATTACTAGATAAATCAAGACTTCTGAGTTCATTGAAAAATATTAGATTTGTGTCTGCATTGAAGGCTAAAAAGTGAAACAAACAGCTAACGAAGTGTAAATACTTATTTCTTTTGTTGTTTTTGTCTTTCCAATGACGAAATTGTAAGAAGTTATCAAATAATTGTTCAAGATAATAATAAAACTTAAACATCTTTTTTAGCTGCTTTTTTTCAATTCTGTTAAACTTATAAATTCACATCACATAATTAGGACCTTCCCACTTTCCGCATATTTTGGCAAATTGAAATAACCTCTCTCAGTAATTCGCCAAAGAGCATTATAGGATTGAACACCAAACAAAACGAAATTATACAAAGATCAGTTGCCAAGATTGTCAATGAGCTGTCAAAAAATATTAACCGAAATTGAGATCTGAGACGGCTAATCATTAGCGCTGGTTTTTCCCAAACCAATTTAAAAGTTTCTTCTCTATGAGAAGTCTCTTCTAATTCTTAGTGTACTTGGTTTAAAATACTTTAATACAATTCGATGTACATAAATTTGAACAATGAATCATAACTGGTGGGGTGAATCGCAGTTAGACAATTTCGACATCACTTCCTTGGGGGTGACCGAGTTCCTGAGTTTTGAATCTGGAAGACTTTGCAGGAGTGTGGGTGGCTGGTTGGGATAAAGATTTGGGATTAGCGTTAACAACTCTTCTCTTTCGATTATGGTAACTATTATAATTAAATTCAGACAGAAGAAGGACGAACAACTCAAACAAAAATTGTTACTATCAACAATATTCCCTGGTTGCACTTTGAACAATTGACAAAAGTCGCTAACAATAAGAGACCTTTCTGTCGTTACCAATGGCAGCGGTAACAATCGTCATTTATCCAAATTTGAGTAGCAACTACGGAAAAGTGTTTGTTAAGGAATGAAATTGCACATTGATACTTGGAACCCTCTGTATAGATGCCCTAACGCAAGCGTCATGCTACGCAGGGTTTTTAGTTCTTAGTTTTTAGTCTTTGACGTTTCTAGCACACTTTGTAATAATATAATAAACGATCAGTGTTCTTGTAACATCGACTATTATTCTCATCACACTCACACCTCAGTTTTCAAAAGTGTTTGTAGTGATATTTTTGTGTTTATTTAGTGTCCATCTTTTGTCTGAATTTAGTTAGTTACCAAATTCAGACAAATGAAAAAATTTGTTTACTTGTCTGGTAACCTTGGTTACCAATCCAAGAAACAACTGAATTAAATTTTTGTTTTCGTACTATAAAGAGTTTAATAACCGAATTAGCGATAATGAAATGGGAAAACAGCAAGTGTGCCTGCAAAAGGTCGAGTGGTTCCGAATCCTATTGGAACCGGACGGCACATCGCCAGTTCCGTTCCACAAGAAGTACCTACTAAGAGACAAAAACCGTGAAAGAAGGAAAGGAAAAGGCGGTTCAAATCCAGGTTCTATTGGCAGAAAGAAAGGTCAACCGCCCGGTAAACCCTGAGCATGACTCCGTTCCAAGTTCCGAAAGAGTTAACTATCTAAAGTAAGTAACAACAGCAAAATTCGGCAAAGCGCCTCACCGACATCAGACCCCCAAATGGAGTTAGACATAACGTTAATATAAACAATAAAATAGAATAAAGTATGTTAAAAAACAATAACAATTGACAAACGAAGGCGACCGAGGTAACCTTGGTGATCAAGAAACAGTGAGAGTCAGTTTGAGAGAAACAGCTCAAGAGCTCAGTAGTAGCCGTCTTTTTTGTTGATTCATCCTTTGTATTTCAATTATTTGATTGAATAAATTACTGCAATTTCTTGCATATTCTCTGAGGTTATGGGCCCAGTGCGTGCAGGATAAAGTTATACAATTGAGGTTGAAAGTCAATTGTGGTGAAGGCAACAAACAAAGATGGCGAACGTTACTGTAAATAACATTCTAAAAATTCAACAATTCGATGGCACGAATTTTAGCAATTGGAAATATCGTGTGGGAATTTTGCTTGATGAAATGGAGTTGAGAAGATTCATCGAGGAATCGTTGGAGGTCATTCTTACAGCGGAAAAAGATGTGACAAAACATCCTACGATTAAGTTGAATGAAAGGAAATGTGTTTCGATATTAGTACAGTCAGTTCATGATAGCCAACTTGAGTATGTTCGCGAAAAAGCTCGGGCAAAGGACATGTTCGACACATTATGCACGATTTTCGAAAGGAAAAGTGTGGCGTCGCAAGTTTTATTACGAAAACAATTGCTGACAATGAAATACAATGAGTCAGATGATATGATAAGTTACCTTTTGCAATCTGATAAGAGAATTCGAGAGTTAAAGTCAACGGGAGCTAAAATGGAAGAGCTTGATGTGGTTGTACATTTGTTGATTACTATGCCAAGAGGTTATGATAACCTAGTGACACCATCGGAAACGATGGATCAATCAAAGTTAACTGTAGAATTTGTTAAAACTCGGTTAATGGATGAGTACAATAAGCGGACTGGTGGAAATGGTTCAAGTAAATCAATTGAGCCTGGAGCAATGTTTGCTGGGAAAAAGACAATTATATGTCATTTGTGTAAAAAACCTGGACACAAATAGGCTCAATGTTTTCGCAATAAAAACAAAAAAGAGAGGTCAAATAGAGAAAGCGCAAACAGAGCAAGCGGTTCATCGATGTATGCAATTGCTGAAGATGGTACCAAAGAGAATTTGGCAGAATCGAAGGCATTTAACGCTCAATTGCAGCAGAATAGCGGTAATTACGCGGAAATAAAATTTGTTTTAGATTCTGGAGCGACTCAGCATATGGTGAATCAGAAGATGTTCTTCGATAAATTTGGAACCAATTGACGAAATAAGCATTTCGGTTGCCAAGAAAAATCAAAGCATTGTTGCAAAGCAACGTGGTGACATTCTCGTTAAAACATTTCACCATGGTGACACATCGGTAAAAACAATGGAGGACGTTCTATTCGTGAATGATTTGAAATGAAACTTGATGTCAATTCGAAGACTAACACAAAAGGGATATCGAATTGTGTTTGAGGGTGATTATGTCTATGTATCGCTGAATGGTATCGAAAAGTTTGTCGGACGCGTAAATGGAAGAATGTATGAAGTGACTTTGTACGTTGACAACAATGTGTTTGCGGGATTTACAGGAGTGAATAAATTGAATACAATATCACAGAATTTATGGCATTTTAGACTTGGTCATCTCAACCGAAATGACATGAAAAAGTTAGCCAATTGTATGGCTATTGGTATGAGTAACGTAAAAAAAAGGATACACAGTTGTGCGAATCATGTGTACTTGGAAAACATGTTCGTTCACCGTTTCCAAGAAATTCAAATACACGTTCATTGCGAGTTTTGGAATTGATTCACAGTGATGTTTGTGGACCGTATCCAACGAATGCATACGATGGGTCACGTTATTTTGTGACATTCATGGATGATTATTCGAGAGCATCCATGGTCTATTGCATCAAGAGAAAACGTGAAACGTTTGGTAAATTCAAGGAATTTGTTGCAATGGCTGAGGCACTTCATGGCTCAAAGGTGTCAAAATTGAGACATGATGGCGGTGGTGAATATACGTCAAACGAATTTAAAGAATACTGTAAACAAAAGGGTATTCAGATGTTAGTCACCGTTGGTTCAGTATCTGAACGTTTAAATGAAACGCTGCAAAACAAGGCTACGACAATGCTTTTGGCCAGTGGGATGGAAAATAAGTTTTGGAATGAAGCAATTATGTAGGCAAATTATATCAAAAATCGATCGGCAACGAACGCGGTTGGAAAGCAGTTTAAAGACAAGACACCAGCAGAAATTTGGTTTGGAAAGAAACCGGAGCTGTCAAACCTTCGAATATTTGGTTCTGAATGTTACAATCATATTCCACATGAAAAGCGGTTGAAATTACAAGCAAAAGCAACAAAATGTATTATGTTTGGTTATGGTGCGACGTTTGGTACGTATCAACTTTGGGATATTGAACAACAGAAGCTGATTTTTAGTCGAAATGTAACATTCAATGAATCATCGGTATTAAATTGATCAAAGTTAGTAGAGATAATCGGTTCAGAGGCGGTTACAGATAGTGGGAGTACGTGTGACGGTAAAGCAGTTCAACCAAATGATGATGAACAGTCGCGTACTGATAAAACTGGAGAAATCCACAGTACTAATTTGGCTTGTGTTGGTAACGGCGTTTATTTGGATAACATGGGTATCAGCGAGGTAACTCAACGAAAGAGCGGGGGAGTAGGAAAGGCACCGCAACGTTACGGTAATTGTGCACCTGAATGTGATGCGCATATGGCACTATCATCTATCGAAGGTGAATCACTAGTGTTATCAGCAGAACGATTTGTTGGTGATGATCCGTCCACAATATCGGAAGCAAAACGGCGTAGTGCTAAGAGGTACCCGAAAACTAGACGTTAGATACTTTAGATCCTTTAGTTTCTTTATATACATTAGATTTTTTAGATATTTTAGATACTTTAGATTCTTTAGTTTCGTTTAGTTTGGTTAGAATCTAAGGAATCTAAGATTAAAATCTCGGAACTAGAGGGTGAATTACAACGAATGAAAGTAAGTAATGCATTAAGCTGTCTGCTAAGCTACAGATACCATCGGTAAATCCTGGAAGTACTCCTACTTCTATCCCTAACACCAATCCTTCCTCCCGACCAGCCACCCCACACCTCCAAAACGTCTTCCACAAAGTGGGATACGCCTATGGAGGTGTTCTCGAAATCCTGACGACGCACCCCTGTGCTCACCGAAAGGACACGGAAGCACTGGAAGTATTTGTTTCCATTAAGGTCAAAATACAAAAGTTAATAGTTAGAACATGCCTGCTTACAAGGCGACGTGGAATGATAATGCAAGGTACTCAGTAAAACGCTTATTGACTATCTTACTACATTGGTGGGCTGTATACAACTAACTCTACTTTTACAACTTAACTCTGTTTCTATAACTACGCTCTTCTGTTGTTTTTATTATCCGTTGTCATCACAACCGTTATACACGATGTCTAGATATTCTAACATAACCTGCCTCGAGTGAATTGGACCAATGATGAGTAAGTATAGTGTTTGCATGAGTACTGAGGTTTACACTTTAAACTATCAATTATCATTGGTTGATTGTGTCTTATGAAATTTTATACAATATGTTCCTACTTTATCTACATGTAAAAAAATTAAAAACTAAGTTTCCTAAGTTGTTCTCTAAAGAGCTTATAACATTAACTATTCGTTATTCATTTGTAGACATTTGAATTCCGTTCCCATAAACAAATTTCAATGTTTTATTTATTAATTCGTTATTTATTTGTAGACATTTGAATTTCGTTGTCATAAACTAATTTCAATTTTGTTCATAAAATCAGGTAGACCAAAAAGTTTTCTTTACTTGTTTACCACCAAACTTTAATCATTTCAAACTTTTATTTCATACGAACCACATCTCTCTGAAGTTGCTCCTACGCTTCAATTCAAAATTATTAGTTAAAAATTCTCGCTTTTATTAATGAGTCCCTGCCTCATTGGAAATGATAATCAGAAGAAATACTTGTTTATAGTAATGCTAGAAATGAAACAGATCGTATCAAACTGTTATTTTTAGTGAATATTTTTGTCTAAATTCATTAATTTACTTACAGGAATTCCCAACTAAACAAAGAATAAGTACTTTCATGTATATGACGCTCCTTAAATCAACACATTAATACCTAATTAATTTGTTTTCAGAATAAATTAAGATTGAAATCTTAAAGTACGATGCAAAAGGCAAATGGTGTAAAGATTCTAGTGGCCCAAGAATTGGATTTAAATGTAAGTATAATTTTCATCTGTATTCAAGATTTTTATAATTAATGACATATTTTATGTCAAAACACACACAATTAAATTATTTAATTTAAACGAAAAACAATTAAAATTGGTATATGTAACAAAATTAATCTTTAATATTAATTTTATATATCTTTTTTAAAGTATTTCGACGATTCGTTGGGCACGAGGAGTTACATTCACATGGAAAGGCTGATTACCGTCATATAAATGAAGATGAAATGAGTCACGACAAAACCTGACGACATCGGGAAATATTTTCTCTGAGGCTATGAAATATGAATAGAAATCCAAGAAATCCGAAAAAAGTACAAGAAAAAACCACAATAAAGAAGAAAACAGCATTACCAAGAAACCGTCTTCAAAAGTTCTACCAAAAAGGCTGAGGACTGGAATGTTCCCGTTGAAGTTTCACATATCTATCTCTGTATATAGCAGGTACTTTCATTTTATGGAAATGTTTCCATAGTGTGGATCTAGGTTTCAACTCATCTATCATCTGAGAATGAAGCTTGTTTATAGCAATTATAATTTTAGATTAGTGCCGAAGTAATTCTTCCTTAAATTTTAATCTGTACTGTAATCACTAAATGTGTTTCCTAAAAAAATATGTTGCATATAACTTTTAAGTTCCTCCACTGAATAGTTGAAGGTTAAAAAAATCGACAATGGGTCGAAACCATTTATTAACAACCAAACTTATATTAAATTAACCACATAACTTAAAGGTCAACAAAGTAGTTTTATTTGAAAAGTTATATTATATATAAATATTTGGGAATCACATTTATAGTCATTTAGTATAGGTTGAAATATAAGGATGAATTTGATTCGGAACAGTTCTACCATTTAGTATAACTCATCTCATCTCGATATTTCTTTGCTCTGTCAATTTGTTGACACTGTGGATTCAAACGAATAGAATTATACCAAAAAATATAACTGAACCACAACTTGATGTAATATTGATACAATGCAAGATCAATTCAAATTTACTTGAAAGACGACAACGTGTTTCTAAACTACATATTTCGAATTAGGATTAATTGAATTAACCATAACTCTTGCCTATAATTGGACAGGGTGACATGCTATAAGGTGACGTAATCTTAACAACATAATTGTTATTTTCTTTTATTTGACAAACAAACTTCCTTCGTTTCTATTGAAACATGAATGTTTGCAAAACGTCACTCAATCCAATACTCACTCCCAAATGTCCGTTTATTTTTGTAATTACTAATTAATTAAAATTTTATTTATGTATATATACATCAGGCTAATTATCTTCCTTTCAATTTCATACCTCAACTCTCTTAGCAACAAAATATATATCGGCATTTAAGTATAAAGTTAACAATGTTAACAAAAACAATTTCTATTCACATGTTAATTATCTGCTGAATCACAGACAGTATTTCTTTGATTCAAAATAAATGTCGACGAGGCTTCTTGGCGGTCTACCATGGGTGTTCAAACATTTCGATGTTGGAACTCGGAATTGTCTGCAGACGACTTACGTACCTGGCGGGGTGTTGTACTCGGTAGAGCAGTTTCCACGCTGCGATCTGTTGAGACTCAGCCCTTTGCAGGGGGTTTTGTCTTGTCGGTTAGACGAGACCCCGTGTTTTGTTAGTTACAGTTTTTCTGTTTCTGTTTTTGTTTTTAATAACATAGCAAAACGAAAAACCAACTAACTAATATATGTTGTTGTTTCTCTCGTTTTGCTATGTTATTAAAAAAACAAAAACAGAAACGGAAAAACTGTAACTAACAAATACGGGGTCTCGTCTAACCGACAAGACGAATCCCCAAGCAAAGGGCTGAGTCTCAACAGATCGCAGCGTGGAAACTGCTGACAACTTCAAAAAATGTCAACACAATTTATTTACAAAATCATGAAAAAGTGATTTCTACTTTACAATTTTCTGATTTGCAATCTTTGTTCACTTGAAATTTATAATTAATAGCTCTTTCATTTTTAATTTTGTTGAAATTCTCATCTACGTTTGTGCATATATATTTTAAGTGTCTCCACGTTTTCTTGAGAGCTGACAAATTGGACAACTTGGCCTTAGTTTCTGATTTATAATCGCGATTATAGGAACCTGGGATCCTATTAAGTAGTATTTCTCTAAAAAATCTTTATAAACATTCAAGAGGTGAAATACAATTTACTTTACCTACATGCTCCATACTTGCTTTAAAATAAAGTTCAAATCGTGGTGGTGAATCAAAACTTGAAGATTGTGATGCACAATATAAATTGAACTTTGCGAATGTTATTTGATGGGATAAGAACCCTTTAGAAGATAAATAAAAGTTGCTCAAGTTTTTTGTGCTCTTCGCAATAATTAAATGAACAAGTTTAGAAGGTAAATTTACCAAAGAATAGTTATGTACATAATCTGGGTTCAATAACAACGAAGGCAGTTTGTTTATCACACAAAAGAAACACATTCAATATTCATACATTCTTCCTTTCTATTTACCTGGAAGAATATCATCATCTAACACATGTCTGATCGGTATTCCAAATAAATGCCTTTCTAAGAAAATTGTGTCTCAATTCTTAACTCTGTTATAGCGTAAGCTTTATTTTCAATAATAAGATGTTTTTTCGCATTGTAAATTAAATTGTATAAGAAGAATGCTTCACTGTTAAATATCACAGGAGGATAGCTCCTCGATTATTATTATAGAATCCTGTGTTCAGAATATCTCGACAATTTAGAATATCATCTTTCTATATTTGGTATCGCCAATATAAAATCGGCCAACAAGCAAAATGAAATAACTGAAATATCAGTTGTCAGTTAGTTGTCAAAACAAACGTACAGGACCAGAGTTCTCAAAAACTTATTCTCCTGTTTTAAGAAATTGTTAGTAAATAATTTCATTATTTATTCCATATGGTATTACTCAAGCCTTAACCATTATGTTAAACCCTACACATTTTCCATTTAAATTTAATTCATTGATGTTAATCAAAGTTGACTTTTTTTAGAAATTATGTGTTATTCCTTATGAATTACTTCTGAAATAAATTGATGGCGTGTATGTAGTTGTTGAGTTTTTGAATGATGACCTAGTGTTCTAAAGTTTCACAGCATCTCTTGAATGTTGAAATTGTTAATATTTTAAATTAAGTTTTGGGAACAGTTGTAAATTACAGATGCTAGGTTACAACAAGTGTTCTGTGGTTTTTTTAAATTTGGATTCCCTTAGATACAGAATTTATTGCAGTTAATCAAGGCGGAATATTGTAACAATTACATTAATAACGAAATATATCTATTTCAGAGCTCTGATTTCAAATAGTGTTAATTAATCATGAAATACTCGGAAATCAAGCCACATGAAAAGTTCACTTAAATAAAGTTAGGAGATAAGATATATTAACAAAACACCAAAATGTCTTAGAAACTCTAAAAAAAAAATCCCGATTTGTATATATATCGAAAGTTAACCAAAGTTATACAATATTACAGAGTACAGAGAGTATTTAGTGTAAAATATCGTGTTATATATACCGCCCCTTTGGTTGACTGAATCAACGCACTACAACGCCGTATAATCAAATTGAGACATCCCTAATTAAAAATCGCTCCGTTATTTTCCTTCTTTCAAAAAAATCTTTGGTCACTGTGTTTTTCATTCTCTTCTACAATATGATATATTCAATCAATTTTTGAAGATAATTTTTGCAATACCCTCAAAAATTATTTCTTTTTACAGAATGCAAATTTAAATAAAGTATCTAAGAACTCCATCTACATCCCAACGCATATGGAGAGTTACTACTACGATTTTAACATATTTTTGAAGCAAGTATGGAGCATACAGGTAAAGCAAGTAAATTGTGTCTCACTTCTTGAATGTCTATAAGAGCATAAACTTTCATTTCAATTATGATATACCTTATTACAGATATTTTAGAAGAATACTGCTTAATAGGATACAAGGCTCCGCGATGTTTGATTGTATATAATTACTTCTTTCCATGATCGGTATCGCGATTATATGATAACCGAATAAGCAGAACGAAAAAACTACAACTTTAGTTCTCGATGATGTTGTCAGTGTTTTGTCAAAACATGCCTACTCCCAAGAAAATATGGAAACACTAAAAATATATATGCACTAAAGTAGATGAAAGTTTTAACAAAACTGCAACAGATAAATCTATTAATTATAAATTTCAACCCAACAAAGATTTCAAATCTTTATTTCCCCAGAAAATTGTGAAATAGAAATCACTATTTCATGATTTGGTTTATAAATTGTGTTAACATTATTTGAACTTGTCATCCAGACATGAAGAATCTAAATAATTTACGACATAAAATTATCAAATATGGAAAGATTGGTATATTAGTGTTGTTTGAGGGTGATAATTAAAGGTGAAGGAGAAAAATTCAGTGCATAGTTGAAATCTGTCGCTCACTTATTCAAGCTGAAAGAGTCTACTACGTGAATTTACTGTTGATTTAAAAAGGTGAAATATTTAAACAGTTACAAAAATAGCAACTTACCGTCTGAAGGTTTAGATTACGAGCCCTGCAAGTCACTGAAATCAAATCAGTTGCAGATCTCTCGTCGACATTTATTTTCGACAGGTAATTAATATGTGATAGGTGAGGGATAGCAACGAATTGTTTGTCAAAAAATAAAATAACATGTCAAATTACGTTTCTTTATGGCATATGTCAGAAGTATGTAATTTATAAAAAAGTTGTCTTCTCTCAAGCATATTTGATTTGATTCTTACATTGTATTAATATAACACCCAATTGTTATAAAATGGTTTCGACACATTGCCGATTTTTTCAACATCCAAATATTCAGTGGAAAAATATACAGATATACACAATATAATTATTTAAGAATCACATTTTCCGTCATAAATTACGGATTAAAATATAAGCAAAAACTACTACGGCACAATTCTAATATTATAATTACTATAAACATGCTTAATTCTCAGATGTTAGATGAGTTGAAACGTATGCCCATACCATGGAAAACTTTCCATAAAATGAAAGTACCTTCTTTATACACAGACAGATATGTGGAACTCCAACGGGAACATTCCTGTCCTCAGCCTTTTTGATAGAACTTTTGAAGACGGTTTCTTGGTATTGCTGTTTTCTCCTTTATTGTGACTTTTTCTTGACCTTTTTTCGGATTTCTTGCATATTTTTTCATATTTCATAGCCTCAGAGAAAATAGCACGTCCTCAATCTCCGGAGATCTATCTTTCAACACTCTAATCCGGAGATTGCATGCTTGCATGATATCCAACCCTGTGAATCCGACAGATACAAGAGACCTTGTCTCTTGGCTTGTTACGTACCTCTTTAGTTTTCCCTTCTATTTTCCTAAACCTTTATGGTTAACTACTCTTAAGTCATGATCTTCGAATCATTGCCCGGAGAGGGGTTTTTAGTCGGTAAAGTCCGGCACTACGTCTTGTAGTTTTCCCCCTCTTTGCTCCAATAAAAGAAAATCATAATTTATTCTGAAAACAAATCAATGTGTTATTTTATGAAACCTTATTTTGTGTTTAGTTGGGAATTCCTGTAAATATAAATAATGAATTTAGCCAAAACTATTCCCTAAAAATAACAGTTTGGTACGATCGGTTTCATTTCTAGCATTACTGTACATAAGTATTTCTGCTAATTACAATTCTCAATGAGGAAGAACCTCATTAATAAAGAGAGAATATTTAACTATTAATTTTGAATTGAAGCGTAGGAGCAACTTCAGAAAGATGTGTTTCTTATGAAATAAAAGTCTGAACTGATTAGAGGTTTGTGGTAAACAAATAAAGAAAACTTTTTGGGCTACTTGATTTTATGAAAAATATTGTAATATGTTTATATACAACGAAATTCAAATGTCTACAAGTGAATAATGCATAGAAATTCAAACAAAATGGTCCTGTGGCATAAACAACTAGAGTACCTACATTATAAAGGCGTACAGGATTTGTACAGAAAGCGACTGGTACACGGTAATAAATTGGATAATGATAAATTACCCATGTGGTGTGACAATGTCAACGAGGTGAGCAAGCAAGGAAACCCTTTACTGACAGAGAAGGAAGAAGTAAGCAGTTACTGAATATTGTCCATTCAGATATCTGCGGACCAATGCGAGTCAAATTCAGCGGTGGATCAAGATATCTTCTTACATTAATGGACGAATATAATAGGTGGTGCCAGGTTTTTTCCTTAAGTCAAAGAGAGAAGTTTTTGAAAAATTTAAGGAGTACAATAGAACTGTCGAAAATAAACTGGTAATGAAATTAAGAGAGAATTAGCTGAGAAATTGAAGATCATAGATTGCAAGGTTTTTCTTTAGAATAGAAATTAATCAAAGTAAGAAAGGAGTAACACTAAAACAAAAAAAATATATTTTAGAGAAATTCAGAATGGTAGATTGCAATCCAATTAAAACACCGTATGACTGCCACTCAAAATTTAACAGAGATTTAAAACCACTAATGTACTCTAATGTAACCGATCAAAACTGGGGCTTTACAATAGCTAGTTGTGTCGTTGGATGTGGTACCGCCTTCCTTTCTGCCAATAGAACCTGGATTTGAGCCTCCTTTTCCTTTTCTTATTTCACGATTCTTGTCTTTTAATAGGAACTTTAATAGGGTCACTAAATAAAAACGAAAATATCACTACCAACACTTTTCCGTAGTTGCTACCGAAACTTTGTTAAATGACGATCGTTACCTCTGCCATTGATAACGACAGAAAAGTCTCTTATTGTTAGCGACTTTTGTCAATTGTTCAAAGTGTGGGTAGCAACCAGGGAATATTGTTGAAAATTACAAATTTTTTTGAGTTGTTCGTCCTTCTTTTGTCTGAATTTAGTTATAATAGTTACCATAATCGAAAGAGAAGAGCTGTTAATTTGGCTTGTAACCTCGGTTACTAAACCAATAAACCATGTGTAGGGTCCGGAAAAAAGAAAAGCTAAGTGAAAAACTCAATAAAACCCAAAAGTCTGCTGTCGTTTCCAGAGGTACCCGATTTCCTTAGGAATAAAATTTTAGAACTAGAATGTGAGATACAGAGAGTGAAAGAGTGCTTACACAGCTTTGTCGTCTAAACTGGGGATACTATCGGTAAACTCTGATAGTACCCCTACTCCTAACGCTAATCCAAAATCTTTATCCCAACTAGCCACCCTTGCATCCCCTGCAAAGTCTCCCAGCTCCAAAACTCAGAAGACTTCCTGGAACTCGGTCACTCCCAAGGAGGTGATGTCGAAATTGTGAACCATTTATGGTTCAGTGTTGAAATTTATGTATATTGAATTGTATTAAAGTATTTTAGACCAAGTACCCTAAGAATTAGAAGAGCCTTCTCATAGAAAATAAACTTTTAAATTAGTATGGCAGAACTGTGTAGATAGAAATGGAATACAGGTTACAGTACTTTAAATCACAAACATTTATATAACCTTGTTATTAAAGTAATTATTTACCGTTTCTAATTGAATGAAATTATTTGGTAGCGCTTATGGCTAGCCGTCTCAGTCTCAGTTTCGGCTCGTATTTTTTGACAACTCACTGACAATCTTGACAACTGATCTTTGTGTAATTTTGTTTTGTTTGGTGTCCGATCCTATAATGCTCTTTGGCGAATTACAGAAAGAGGATATTTCAGTGCGAAAAATGGGATCATATAAAGGAGATGACCCAGCTTACAAATTCCGATATTATGCATTCCTCAGTTAATTTAATGCTGTCTTTTTAACCCAAAGTAGTTTACCTGAAGCATTCTTCTCAAAAAAAATCTAATTTACAGCGCAATGTAGCTTACGCTTTTACATAGAAAGGAAAATTATAACACAACTTAAAACAAATAATGTTTCATCTCCTCTTGGGAATCCAATTGTAACTGATGCGATGACCTGTAGAAACTACACATAAACTGATAAAATTGTAATTTGAATTGTGCGTCTGTAGACAGTTAAGTTGTAATTTTAACACTAAATTCTTAAATATAAGTTTTTCTCCTGAAATAAAAAATTTTTTTAAGAAAAATTAACAGGTTATGGAGCCAGAAAAGCCCAGGGAAGCCGAGAATGGCTTACTTACTGAGAAAAGTAATGACGTAAACCTAAAACGTCAATACGACAATTGAAAAGTGTTTTCTCGTAACATCTGGAATAAGGGTTCTTAAATTGTCAGCAAACAATCAATTGGCATTAATTGAAAAGTTAACCGGCCGAGATAATTACGTAACGTGGCGATTTGCTTTAAAATCATACCTACAGCAAGAGGAGTTGTGAAACTGCATAGACCCCACCACATGTGTCATTGTGGACACAAAACGAGACACAAAGGCAAAAACTAAGATAAAGTTACTAGTTGACTCAATAAATTACGTGCACATACAAGAGAGTAGTACTGCAAAAGAAGTATGGGATACGTTTTCATAAGTATTTGATGACTCTTGGTTGACACGCTGTGATGGGCTGCTGCATGATCTCTATAATTCTTCACTTACTCTATGTCAAAACGTAGAGAAATATGTGAGCAAAATTATGTGTATTGCTCACAAGCTGAGAAACATTGGTTTCGCAGTTGACGATGAATGGCTAGTTACATTGCTACTCTCCGGTCTACCAGAGTCCTCCTATCAACCAGTGATTATTGCTATTGAAAGCTCCGGCATGAAGTGACTCAACAGCATTCTCAGTCAACAATACCAACCACAAGGTCATAAAAGTCCTCAAATGCAAATCCAGGACCAAGGATCATCAATAAAAGAAGAAATGGAAGAAACAAATCAAATTTACTTGAAAGAAGACAACTTTTTTCTAAATTACATATTTCGAATAAGGTTCAATTAGACATTGGATGTTTTGTTTATATTTTAACGTCTGGCATATGTCACAAGGAATCGTAATCTTAGCAACATAAATATTATTTTCTTTTATTTGATACACAAAATTCCTTCGTTTCTATTGAAACTTGAAAGTTCGTAAAATGTTACTCAGTCCAACACCCACTCCCAAATGTTCGTTTAGTTTTGTAATTACTAATTAATTAAAATTTTATTTATGTGTATATACATCAAGTTATCCTGTTTTCAATTTTATCCCTCACGTCGTCCGTATCACATATTCAAACTAAATTATAATAGTTGGAACTTCTCTTAGCAGCAATCTATTCTAATGGAAATATAAAGTTAACTAAGTTAACAAAAACAATTTCTTTTCACATATTAATTATCTATCAGAATCACAGACAGTTTTTGTATGTCGACGATAGATCTGCAACTAATTTGATTTCCGTGACTTTCAGGACTAGTAATCGACATCTCCACAATAATGGCATCAAGTTGCCATTATTGTAATTGTTTAAATATTCCTAACGAGTTCCTAAGGAGTCCGCACGTTTTGACAACTCTGGCAATTTTGACAGCTAATGTGAGAGTATTTCGTTCTGCTTAATTGCTGTACTTATAATCGCGATACCTATTATGGAAAGAGGTTATTTTATACAACAAAACATCGCAAAACGTGGGATCCTACAGCAGTATTTGTGTAAAAAGCTACTTTAATGTGTGGGCAAACGCATCAAGATATTCTCCAGCTTTTCTTTTACATTTACCCAAATTCATTTTAGCTTGAGCCGAACCAACTTTTCTAGAAAAACAACCGCCCAATCTATTACTCATTTTTAAATTTCAAACACATTACATTAATATCTTTTATCTAAAGTATAACTTGCGAATATGGTGTTGATTAATTTTTTTATAAAAACTAATCACTTTACATTACAATCGTTATGAATATTTACAGTGGAAGAATTACTTGTCAAATCCAGCCCATTTAGTTTAGCAAACAATAAATCATAGCTGATTCTATCAAATGCCTTTTAAATGTCTGTATAAACAGCATCAACCTGTAAATGATTTTCAAGAGCACCAACTGTCGAGAGTTTATAAATAAGAAGGTTGGTCGCAGAAGATTTATATTTGCAAAATTCATGTAGACTCTCATTTATAATATTTTGGAACTATGGCATAATTATTTTGGAAATGATTTTTTTGGACAATCTTGGAAAACTATCTCCATCCTTTAAGATAGGTATAACAAATGATTTTTTACGTACGTTAGGAAATAAAGTAGATTTTAAAAACATATTAAGTTTCATTGTTAGAGGCTTTGTTAATGAAAATCCACAATTCATACAATACTGTAGAAAGAATATCATAAGGACCTCTATTACTAGATAAATCAAGACTTCTGAGTTCATTGAAAACACCAATCTGGACAAAATTATAATTACGTTTTGAATATAAACAAAAATATAAGATTTGTGTCTGCATGGAAGGCAAAAAAGTGAAACAAACAGCTATCGAAGTGTAAATACTTATTTCTTTTGTTGTTTTTGTCTTTTCAATGACGAAATTTTAAGAAGTTACCAAATAATTGTTCAAGATCTGTTTTGAAATCAAATGATATTTTGTACATATTCAGGTTTCAACAGCAATGAAGGCGATATGTTTATTAATCAAAAGTAAAACATACTTTTGTTGTCTGAAGAATATGCATCGACAAAAGTGTGTGAATTGTTAATTAGACATTGCTATTCCTAACAAATATCAAAATTTTATATATTTTCTTTGATAAGATAATAATAAAACTTAAACATCTTTTTTAGCTGCATTTTTTCAATTCTGTTAAACTTATAAATTCACATCACATAATTAGGACATTCCTACTTTCCGCATATTTTGGCAAATTGAAATAACCTCTCTCAGTAATTCGCCTTTAGAGCATTATATTATTGGACACCAAACGAAACGAAATTACACAAAGATCAGTTGCCAAGATTGTCAATGAGCTGTCAAAAAATATTAACCGAAACTGAGATCTGAGACGGCTAATCATTAGCGCTGTTTTTTCCCAAACCAATTTAAAATTTTCTTCTCTATGAGAAGTCTCTTCTAATTCTTAGTGTACTTGGTCTAAAATACTTTAATACAATTCAATATACATAAATTTGAATACTGAACCATAACTGGTGGATCGTAGTTAGACAATTTCGACATCACCTCCTTGGGGGTGACCGAGTTCCTGCGTTTTGGAGCTGGAAGACTTTGCAGGAGTGGGGGTGGCTGGTTGGGATAAAGATTTGGGATTAGCGTTAACAACTCTTCTTTTTCGATTATGGTAACTATTATGACTAAATGCAGGCAGAGGAAGGACGAACAACTCAAACAAAAATTGTTACTATCAACAATATTTCCTGGTGCACTTTGAACAATTGACAAAAGTCGCTAACAATAAGAGACCTTTCTGTCGTTACCAATGGCAGCGGTAACAATCGTCATTTATCCAAATTTGAGTAGCAACTACGGAAAAGTGTTTGTTAAGGAATGAAATTGCACATTGATGCTTGGAACCCCTCTGTATAGATGCCCTAACGCAAGCGTCATGCTACGAAGGGTTTTTGGTTCTTAGTTTTTAGTCTTTGACGTTTCTAGCCGAGTGCACACTTTGTAATAATATAATAAACGATTAGTTTTCTTGTAACATCGACTATTATTCTCATCACACTCACACCTCAGTTTTCAAAAGTGTTTGTAGTGATATTTTTGTTTTTATTTAGTGTCCCTCTTTTGTCTGAATTTAGTTAGTTTCAGACAAATGAAAAAATTTGTTTACTTGTCTGGTAACCTTGGTTACCAATCCAAGAAACAACTGAATTAAATTTTTGTTTTCGTACTATAAACAGTTTAATAACCGAATTAGCGATAATGAAATGCGAAAACAGCAAGCGTGCCTGCAAAAGGTCGAGTGGTTCCGAATCCTATTGGAACCGGACGGCACATCGCCAGTTCCGTTCCACAAGAAGTTCATACTAAGAGACAAAAAACGTGAATGAAGAAAAGGAAAAGGCGGTTCAAATCCAGGTTTTATTGGCAGAAAGAAAGGTCAACCGCGCGGTAAACTCTGAGCACGACTCCGTTCGAAGTTCCGAAAGAGTTAACTGTCTAAAGTAAGTAACAACAGCAAAATTCGGCAAAGCGCCACACCGACATCAGACCCCCAAATGGAGTTAGAGATAGCGTCCGTTCTTCTGTTTGAATTTAGTTATAAGAGTTGCCATATTCAGACAAAAGAGAAGAGTTGTTAATTTGGCTGGTAACCTCGGTTACTAAACCAATAAACCATGTGTAGAGTCCGCGAAAAAGATAAGCCAGCAGGTACCTGAAAACTAGACGTTAAGATTAAAATCTCGGAACTAGAGGGTGAATTACAACGAATGAAAGTAAGTAATGCATTAAGCTGTCTGCTAAGCTACAGATACCATCGGTAAATCCTGGAAGTACTCCTACTTCTAACCCTAACATCAATCCTTCCTCCCGACCAGCCTCCCCACACCTCCAAAACGCAGAAGTCTTCCACAAAGTGGGATACGCCTATGGAGGTGTTCTCGAAATCCTGACGACGCACCCCTGTGCTCACCGTAAGGACACGGAAGCACTGGAAGTATTTGTTTCCATTAAGGTCAAAATACAAAAGTTAATAGTTAGAATATGCCTGCTTACAAGGCGACGTGGAATGATAATGCAAGGTACTCAGTAAAACGCTTATTAACTATTTTACAACATTGGTGGGCTGTATACAACTAACTCTGCTCATACAACTTAACTCTGTTTCTATAACTACGCTCTTCTGTTGTTTTTATTCTCCGTTGTCATCACAACCGTTATACACGATGTCTAGATATTCTAACATAACTTGCCTCGAGTGAATTGGACCAATGATGAGTAAGTATAGTGTTTGCATGAGTACTGAGGTTTACACTTTAAACTATCAATTATCATTGGTTGATTGTGTCTTATGAAATTCTATACAATATGTTCCTACTTTATCTACATGTAAAAAAATTAAAAACTAAGTTACCTAAGTTGTTCTCTAAAGAGCTTATAACATTAACTATTCGTTATTCATTTGTAGACATTTGAATTTCGTTGTCATAAACTAATTTCAATTTTGTTCATAAAATCAGGTAGACCAAAAAGTTTTCTTTACTTGTTTACCTCCAAACTTTAATCAGTTCAAACATTTCATACGAACCACATTTCTCTGAAGTTGCCCCTACGATTCAATTCAAATTTATTAGTTAAATATTCTCGCTTTTATTAATGAGTCCCTGCCTCATTGGAAATGATAATCGGAAGAAATACTTGTGTATAGTAATGCTAGAAATGAAACAGATCGTATCAAACTGTTATTTTTAGGTAATATTTTTGTCTAAATTCATTAATTTACTTACAGGAATCCCAACTAAACAAAGAATAAGAACTTTCATGTATATGACGCTCCTTAAAACAACACATTAATACCTAATTAATTTGTTTTCAGAATAAATTAAGATTGAAATCTTAAAGTACGATGCAAAAAGCAAATGGTGTAAAGATTCTAGTGGCCCAAGAATTGGATTTAAATGTAAGTATAATTTTCATCTGTATTCAAGATTTTTATAATTAATGACATATTTTATGTTAAAACACACAATTAAATTATATAATTTAAATGAAAAACAAATAAAATTGGTATATATAATAAAATTAATCTTTAATATTAATTTAATATATATTTTTTAAAGTATTTCGACGATTCGTTGGGCACGACGAGTTACGTTCACATTGAAAGGCTGATTACCATCATATAAATGAAGATGAAATGAGCCACGACAAAACCTGACGACGTCGGCAAATATTTTCTCTGAGGCTATGAAATATGAATAAAAATCCAAGAAATCCGAAAAAAGTACAAAAAAAAATCACAATAAAGAAGAAAACATCATTACCAAGAAACCGTATTCAAAAGTTCTACCAAAAAGACTGAGGACTGGAATATTTCCGTTGGAGTTCCACATATCTATCTCTGTATATAGCAAGTACTTTCATTTTATGGAAATGTTTCCATAGTGTGGATCTAGGTTTCAACTCATCTATCATCTGAGAATGAAGCTTGTTTATAGCAATTATAATTTTAGATTAGTGCCGAAGTAATTTTTCCTTAAATTTTAATCTGTACTGTAATCACTAAATGTGTTTCCTAAAAAAATATGTTGCATATAACTCAGTACCTCCACTGAATAGCTGAAGGTTAAAAAAATCGACAATGGGTCGAAACCATTTATTAACAACCAAACTTATATTAAATTAACCACATAACTTAAAGGTACACAAAGTAGTTTTATTTGGAAAGTTATATTATATATAAATATTTGGGAATCGCATTTATAGTCATTTAGTGTGGGTTGAAATGTAAGGATGACTTTGATTCGGAACAGTTCTATCATTTAGTATAACTCATCTCATCTCGATATTTCTTAGCTCTGTCAATTTGTTGACACTGTGGATTCAAACGAATAGAATTATACCAAAAAATATAACTGAACCACAACTTGATGTAATATTAATACAATGTAAGATCAAATCAAATTTACTTGAAAGACGACATCCCTCACCTCT
Source organism: Aethina tumida (assembly GCF_024364675.1). Classification (NCBI taxonomy): domain Eukaryota; kingdom Metazoa; phylum Arthropoda; class Insecta; order Coleoptera; family Nitidulidae; genus Aethina; species Aethina tumida. Next base: position 28,146,364 of record NC_065435.1, read on the forward strand.
CTTAGCAACAAAATATATATCGGCATTTAAGTATAAAGTTAACAATGTTAACAAAAACAATTTCTATTCACATGTTAATTATCTGCAGAATCACAGACAGTATTTCTTTGATTCAAAATAAATGTCGACGAGAGATCTGCAACTGATTTGATTTCAGTGACTCGTAATCGAAACCTTCAGACAGTAGGTTGCTATTATTGTAAATGATTAAATATTTTACCTTTTTAAATCAAAAGATAATTCACCTAGTTGATTCTTTAAGCAAGAATTTGTGAGCGGCAAATTTCAACTAGGTACTGAAATTTTTCTATCACGTTTGGTTGGATTATTACCCTCAAATAACACTAAGATACCAATCTTTCCAAATTTGCTAATTTTATGTCAAAATTTAATTAGATTCCTCATCTCTAGATGACAACTTCAAATAATGTCAGCACATTTTATTAACAAAATCATGAAAAAGTGATTTCTACTTTACAATTTGCTGATTTGCAATCTTTGTTCAGATGAAATATATAATTAATAGCTCTATCATTTGTAATTTTGTTGAAATTTTCATCTACGTTTGTGCATATATATTTTAAGTGTCTCTACGTTTTCTTGAGAGCTGACAAATTGGACAACTTGGCCTTAGTTGCTGATTTATAATCTCGATTCTAGGAACCTGGGATCCTATTAATTAGTATTTTTCTAAAAAATCTTTATAAACTTTCAAGAGGTGAAACACAATTTACTTTACCTACATGCTCCATACTTGCTTTAAAATAAAGTTCAAATCGTGGTGGAGAATCAAAACTTGAAGATTGTGATGCACAATATAAGTTGAACTTTGCGAATGTTATTTGATGGGATAAGAACCCTTTAGAAGATAAATAAAAGTTTTTTGTGCTCTTCGCAATAACTAAATGAACAAGTTTAGAAGGTAAATTTACCAAAAAATAGTTTTGTACATAATCTGGATTCAATAGCAACGAAGGCAGTTCTTCTTCCTTTCTATTTACCTGGAAGAATATCATCATCTGACACATGTCTGATCGGTATTCCAAATGAAAGCTTTTCTAAGAAAATTGTGTCTCAATTCTTGACTCTGTTATAGCGTAAGCTTTATTTTCAATAATAAGATGGTTTTTCGCATTGTAAATTAAATTGTATCAGAAGAATGTTTCACTGTTAACTGTCACAGAAGGATAGCTCCTCCATTATTATTATAGAATACTGTGTTCAGAATATCTCGACAATTTAGAATATCATCTTTCTATATTTGGTATCGCCAATATAAAATCGACCAACAAGCTGAATGAAATAACTGAAATATCAGTTTTCAGTTAGTTTTCAAAACAAACGTACAGGACCAGAGTTCTCAAAAACTTATTCTCCTGTTTTAAGAAATTGTTAGTAAATAATTTCATTATTTATTCCATATGGTATTACTCAAGCCTTAACCATTATGTTAAACCCTACACATTTTCCATTTAAATTCAATCCATTGATGTTAATCATCAAATTTGACTCTTTTAAGAAATTATGTGTTATGAATTACATCTGAAATAAATTGATGGCGTGTTTGTAGTTGTTGAGTTTTTGAATGATGAGATACCTAGTGTTCTCAAGTTTCACAGCATCTCTTGAATGTTGAAATTGTTAATATTTCAAATTAAGTTGTTGGAACAATTGTAAATAACAGTTGCTAATTTACAATAAGTGTTGTATTGTTTTTTAAATTTGATTTCCCTTAGCTACATAATTTGTTGCATTTATTCAATCATATTGGAACAGTTACACTAATTTATTCTATCTAATCTATTTTAGAGCTCTGATTTCAAATAGTGTTAATTCGTCAAGAAATTCTCGAAAATCAAGTCACATGAAAAATTCCCGTGGGCTTTAATTTTGCTGAATCAAAATATTACCAATCATATTAAAATTCATTTAAGTAAAGTTAGGCATATGATATATTATCAAAACACCAAGATGTCTTAAAAACTGTAAAAAGAATTCCGATTTGTATATATATCAAAAGTTAATCAAAGTTATACAATATTACATAGTACAGAGAGTATTTAGTGTACAATATCGTGTTATATATACCGCCCCTTTGGTTAACTGAATCAGTGCACTACATCGACGTATAATCAAATTGAGTCATCCCTAATTAAAAATCGCTCCGTTATTTTCCTTCTTTCAAAAAAACCTTTGGTCACTGTGTTTTTCAATCTTTTCTACAATATGATATATTCAATCAATTTTTGAAGATAATTTTTGCAATACCCTCAAAAATTATTTCTTTTTACAGATGGCAAATTTAAATAAAGCATCCTAAGAACTCCATGTACATCCCAACGCATATGGAGAGTTACTACCACGATTTTAACATATTTTTAAAGCAAGTATGGAGCATATAGGTAAAGCAAGTAAATTGTGTCTCACTTCTTGAATGTCTATAAGAGCATATACTTTCATTTCAATTACTCCATCTTTAGTTCTCGATGTTGTCAGTGTGTTGTCAAAACAGGCATACTGTCAAGATAATATGGAGACACCAAAAATATATATGCACCAAAGTAGATGAAAATTTTAGCAGAACTGCAAATGATAAAGCCATTAATTATAAGTTTCAACCGAACAAAGATTGCAAAGCAATATTTACGCAGAAAATTGTAAAATAGAAATTACTATTTTATGATTTGGTTTATAAGTTGTGTTGATATTATTTGAATTTGTCATCCAGACATGAAGAATCTAAATAATTTGCGATATAAAATTATCAAATATGGAAAGATTAGTATATCATTTGAGGGTGATAACCAATGTTGAAAAAGAAAATTTCAGTGTTGAAATCTGTCGCTCAGTTATTCAAGCTGAGAGAATCACCTACGTGAATTTACTGTTGATTTAAAAAGGTGAAATATTTAAACAGTTACAAAAATAGCAACTTACTGTCTCAAGGTTTAGATTACGTGCCCTGAAAGTCACTGAAATCAAATCAGTTGCAGATCTCTCGTCGACATTTATTTCAAGTTTCAATAGCAACCAATTGTTTGTCAAAAAATAAAATAACATTTATGTTGCTAAGATTACGTTTCCTTATGACATATGTCAGAAGTATGTAATTTAGCAAAAAAGTTGTCTTCTCCCAAGCAAAACTTGATTTGATTCTTATATTGTATTTCACCAAATTGTGGTTCAGTTATATCTTTTCTTATAATTCTATTCGTTTTAATCCACAGTGTCAGCAAATTGACAGAGCAAAGGAATATCGTGATGATTTTTCGATTTGTTATAATATTGTTGATGGTAGAACTGTTTCGAATCAATCTCATCCTTATATTTCAACCTACACTGGAAGATTCACAAATAATTAAATATAACTTAACTTTACAAATAAAATTACTTAGTTTAACTTAAGTCGAAAATTTAGTTTGGTGTTATAAAATGGTTTCGACACATTGTCGATTTTTTCAACCACCAATTTTTCAGTAGAAAGATTTACAGCTATATATTACATAATTATTTATAATATATATACAACATAATTATTTAGGAAACGCATTTACCGTCATAGAGTACAGATTACAATAGGAAAAATTTCTTCGCCACAATTATAAAATTATAATTATTATAAACATGCTTAATTCTCAAAATGAAAGTACCTGCTTTATACACAGACAGATATGTGGAAATCCAACGGGAACATTCCAGTCCTCAGCCTTTTTGGTAGAACTTTTGGTAATGCTGTTTTCTTCTTTATTGGGATTTTTGCTTGTACTTTTTTTGATTTCTTGGATTTTTTTTTCATATTTCCCGATATGTGGCTTTGTCATGGCACATTTCATCTTCATTTATATGATAGTAATCAGTCTGTCAATGTGTCAATTCCTGATGTCCAACGAATCGTCGAAATAGCTTATTTGTTTTTTATTTAAATTAAATAATTTAATTGTGTGTGTTTTAGCATGAGATATATCATTAATTATAAAAATCTTGAATACAGATGAAAATTATACGTACATTTAAATCCAATTCTTGGGCCACTAGAATCTTTCCAGCATTTGCCTTTTACATCGTACTTTCAGATTTCAATCTTAATTTATTGAATTTATTCTGAAAACAAATTATGTATAAGAGAGGTAGGTTTCGATATGAACTGATTAAAGTTTTGTGGTAACCAAATAAAGAAATCTTTTTGGGCTACTTGATTTTATGAAAAATATTTAATTTTGCTTATGACAACGAAATTCAAATATCTGCAAATGAATAATGAATTGTTAATGTCATAAGCTCTTTATAGAACAACTTAAGAAACATAGTTTTTAATTATTTTTACAGGTGGATCAAGTTGGAACATATTGTATAAAATTTCATAAGATTTGTGCTCTCAATCATTAACATCCATATTGCTTAAAAGTAAATCCCAATCAACTAATGACAAGTGATAGTTTAATGAGTAAACCTCAGAACTCATGAAAACACTAAACTCATCATTAGTCCAATTCACTCGGGGCAGGTTTCAATCTCCAGTTACTAAAAATATATCCACTGATGCACAATGATTGGAATAAAAATCAGAACCAGATGCTGGTAAACTGTTCCAATTATTCACTTTTGGCTTTTGACCATAATGGATATAAAGACTTCCAGTACTTTCATGTCTTTTCGGTGAGCACAGGGGTGCGTCATCATCAGACGATTTCGACATCACTTTTATTGGCGTGACCCACTTCGTGGAAAACTTTTGCGTTTCGGAGGTGTGGGGTGGCTAGTTGGGAGAAAGGATTGGTGTTAGAAGTAGGAGTATTTCCAGGATTTACCGAAGGTGTCTGTACTTTAGCAGACAGCTTACTGCATTACTTACTTTCATTCGTTGTAGTTCACCCTCTAGTTCCGAGATTTTAATCTTAACGTCTAGTTTTCAGGTACCTGCTGGCTTATCTTTTTCGCGGACTCTACACATGGTTTATTGGTTTAGTAACCGAGGTTACCAGCCAAATTAACAACTCTTCTCTTTTGTCTGAATATGGCAACTCTTATAACTAAATTCAAACAGAAGAACGAACGCTATCTCTAACTCCATTTGGGGGTCTGATGTCGGTGTGGCGCTTTGCCGAATTTTGCTGTTGTTACTTGTTAGTTAGATGACTGAGATAATGTTAGAAATTGTTCAGTGTTCATATTTATGTATTTTGAATTGAATTAAAGCAAAAAGGTCAATACACTGACATTTAGAAAAAAGTTTTCATAGAAAAGAAACACTTAAATTAGTTTGGCAATATTGTGAAGACTGATATGGAATACGGTTCGTATTCTTTGACAACTCCTTGACAATCTTGACAACTGATCTTTGTGTAATTTTATTTTGTTCGGTATCCGATCCTATAATGCTCTTTGGCGAATTACGGAAAGAGGTTATTTCAATCTGCCAAAATGTGGAGAATGTGTATCGTATAAATATTACTCCAGGAGCTGACCCAGCGTACTAAATTTGATAATATGCTTTCCTTAGTTAACTTAATGCTGTCTTGTTAACCCTAATTAGTTTACTTGAAGGATTCTTCTAAAAAAAATCTAATTTACAGCGCAATGTAGCTTACACTACTATAAAGAATGAACAATTTTGACACAACTTAAAACAAATAATGTTTCATCTCCTCTTGGGATGCCAATTGTAACTGATGCGATGACCAGGTAGGAGTGCACTGAAACTACACATAAACTGTTAAAATTGTAATTTGAATTGTGCGCCTGTGGACAGTTAAGTTGTAATTTTAACACTAAATTCTTAAATATAAATTTTTCTTGAGAAATAATAAATTCTTTTAAGCCCAGAAAGACTTATTTACTGAGAAAAGTAATAAAGTTAACCTAAAACGTCAATACGACAATTGAAAGGTGATTTCTCGTAACATTTGGAATAAGGGTTCTTAAATTGTCAGCAAACAATCAATTGGCATTAATTGAAAAGTTAACCGGCCGAGATAATTACGTAACCTGGTTATTTGCTATAGAAACACATCTACAGCAAGAAAAGTTGTGGACTGCATAAAACCCCCCACATGTGTCATTGTGGACACAAAACGAGACACAAAGGCAAAAACTAAGATAAATTTACTAGTTGACTCAATAAATTACGTGCACATACAAGAGAGTAGTACTGCAAAATAAGTATGGGATAAATCTTGGTTGACACGCTGTGATGGGCTGCTGCATGATCTCTGTAATACTTCACATACTGCATGTTAAAACGTAGAGAAATATATGAGTAAAATAATGTGTACCGCTCACAAGCTCAGAAACATTGGTTTCGAAGTTGACGATGAATGGCTATTTACAGTGCTACTCTCCGGTCTACCAGAATCCTATCAACCAATGATTATTGCTATTGAAAGCTCCGGCATGAAGATACCTTCTGTTTCTGTGAAATCAAAACTATCACAAGATGTTAAACAACCTGAAAGTGACTCAACAGTATTGTCAGTCATCAAGAAAATTAAAAACAACCACAGAAACAAAGTAAGGGTCCAAGGTGCTACACTTGTAACAAGTAAGGTCATAAAAGTCCTCAAATGCAAATCCAGAACCAAGAATGTTCAACAAAAAGCAAGTAGTTCATCATATGCTGCTGCGTTTGAGGCAACATCCAGCCTGAATGACCCATGGTAAGTGGCTTCCGATGCATCGTCACACATGACAAGACGTAAGAACATGCTTGAAAATATGACGGCTCCTGTCATACATAAAATCAGAGTCGCAAACAACAAAGTATAATCTGTGCAATGCTCAGAACAAGTGAGGTTGGACCATTATGACGATGAAGGTCAAAACAAAAAGGTGCGTGCTTTTTACAAAAGTATTATGTGTTCCTAAATTGGCAACAAATCTATTGTCTCTAAGTCAGATTATTTGCGATGGTAGCCAAATAAAATTTGACGGAACGAGTTGTGTTATTATGAAGAGCAGAAGTGAGGTAGTATCTTCCTACTGTAGCTTTATGTTAGGGTCGACTGGAACAGTATTAGGATCAGCATTAGTCATTTCAATTCTGTTTAAAATTTGTTCCATATAAATACTAAAACTCTTTTCGGTGTAGAGTCGAATTTGGCATGCCAGCAGCAAGGGAATTGTTTTAACCCATATGGTGACTTGTTCAATTTACATACCATGTTTTCGTCATGATCCAACCCTTCTTGTTAAGTCATAAATAGGTGTCTTCAAGTTCTCCATATAAAAATGCTGTTTTTACGTCTAGTTACTTGATTTTGTGATTATTTTGTACAGCCAAAGATAGTAACGATCGTATTGAACTGATTGTTTGTGCAAAAGTTTCCTGGTAATCAACACGTGCAATTTGTCCATATCATTTCACACACAGATGTGATTTGTAACGTGGTCATTAAATAAATGAATCACTGTCATTAAAGTTATTATAACAAATCGAAAAATCATCTCGATATTTCTTTTCTCTGTCAATTTGATGACACTGTCAATTAAAACAAATAGAAATATAATAAAAATATAACCACAATTTGATGTAATTTTAATACAATGAAAGAAACAAATCAAAATTACTTGAAAGATGACAACTTTTTTCTAAATTACATATTTCGAATATGGTTTAATTGGTCATTGGACGTTTTGTTTATATTGTAACGTGTGGCACATGTCACAAGGAAACGTAATCTTAGCAACATAAATGTTATTTTCTTTTATTTGATAAACAAAATTCCTTCGTTGCTACTGAAACTTGAAAGTTCGTGATTTCCGTGATTTTTCAGCACTCGTAATCGAAATCCTCAAACAAAAAGTTGCCATTTTTGTAATTGTTTAAATATTTCACTTTTTTAAATCAACAGTAAATTAACGTGGTTGATTCTTTCAGCTTGAATTAGTGAGCGACAATTTTCAACTATGCACTGAATTTTTCTCTTTCACTTTTGGTTGGGTTATCACTCTCCCACAACACTAAGATACCAATGTTTCCATATTTGCTAATTTTATGACGAAAATTATTTAGATTCCTCATGTCTGGATGACAAGTTCAAATAATGTCAACACAACTTTTAAACCAAATCATGAAATATTGATTTCTATTCTACAATTTTCTGCGTAAAGATTTGCAATCTTTTTACAGTAGAAATTTATAAGTAATAGCATTCTTTTGTTGATTTATTACATATATATTTTTAGTGTCACCACGTTTTCTTGAGAGTTGCTATCGAGTACGCACGTTTTGACAACTTTCTGACAACTTAGTCAACTAATGTTGAAGTATTTCCGTTCTGGTTAATTGCTGATCTTATAATCGCGATACCGATTATAAAAAGAGGTTATTTTATACGACAAAGCATCGCAGAACCTGGAATCCTATTAACCATTATTTTTCTAAAAATCTACTTTATAGTGCAACAAGGGCAACATAATTAAAAGGAACGCTTACGAAATTATAGACATTCAAGAAGTGAGACACGATTACTTGTTTTACTTATATGTTCCATACTTGCTTTAAAAATATATAAAATCGTGGTAGTAACTCTCCATATGCGTTGAGTTGTAAATGGAGTTCTTAGGATGCTTTATTTAAATTTGCAATTTGTAATAAGAAATAATTTTTGAGGGTATTAGAGAGTTTGATGAATAACCCGAAAAGTTTTGACAATGACAGAATATGGAAGGGCGTGACAACTAAGTTGACTTATTAATTACTAGTCAATAATAGTTGATGTTAACAGAGAAATGGAAAGATTAACTATTTCTACACATTATTTCTTCTTCAACAATAACGCATACTTTAAGCTGGAATTTATATGCTAAATTACTGTCCATCCCATCTAAAAATTGTTCTGCAATCAGTGCACCAGAATATTCACCAGTTTTTCTTTTACATTTACGCAAATTTATTTTAGTTTGAGCCAAACCAACTTTTCTAGATAAACTACCGCCTAATCTGTTACACATTTCTAAATTTCAAACATATTACATTAAAATCTTTTATGTAAAGTGTAACTTTCGAAAATAATGTTGATTTATTTTTTTTAAAAAACTAATCACTTTACATTACAATCGTTATGATTATCTACAGTGGAAAAATTTTGCCTTTTAAAAGTCTGTATAAACAACATCAACCTGTAAATGATTTTCAAGAGCAACAACTGTCGAATTGTTATAAATAAGAAGGTTGGTCGCAGAAGATTTACATTTGCAAAATCCATGTTGACTCTCAATTATAATATTTTGGAACTATTTTGAAAATGAATTTTTTTGGACAATTATGGAATACAAAACATTTTTCATACAGGCCTAAATTTGTTACAAGTAAACTATCTCCATTCTTTAAGGTAGGTGTAATAAATGATTTTTTCTGTACATTAGGAAATAAAGCACATTTTAAAAACAAGTTAAATTCCATTTTTAGAGGCTTTGTTAATGATAATCCACAATTCATTCAATGCTGTAGAAGGAATATCATAAGGACCTCTATTACTAGATAAATCTGACTTCTGAGTTCATTAAAAACATCAATCTGGAAAAAATTATTATTTTTTGAATATAAACCAAAATATTTTCATGACAAAACGATATTGCTTAAATTTGTGTTGGCATTGAAAGCTAAAAAACGAAACAAACAGCTCACGTGTAAAGACTAAATACTTATTTCTTTTGTAGTTTTCGTCTTTTCAACGACGAAATTGTAAGTTACCAAATAATTGTTCAGTTCAGTTCAGTTTTGAAATCAAATTACATTTTGTACATATTCAGGTTCCAACAGCAATGAAGGCGATATGTTTATTAATCAAAAGTAAAACATACTTCTGTTGTCTGAAGAATATGCAATGCTTTAATACAATTCAATATACATAAATTTGAACACTAAGGAAATCGGGTACCTCTGGAAACGTCGGCAGACATTTGGTTTTTATTGAGATTTTCACTTAGCTTGTCTCTTTTCCGGACACTACACATAGTTCACACACATAGTTTATTGATTTAGTAACCGAAGTTACCAGCAACTCTCCTCTTTCGAATATGGTAACTGAATTGGTCTGAAATTAGTTAGTTACTACATTCAGACAAATAAAAAAATTTGTTTACCTGGTTGGTAACCTTGGTTACCAATCCAAGAAACAACTGAATTAAGTTTAGGTTTTCGTACTATAAACAGTTTAATAACTGAATTAGCGGTCATGAAATGAGTAAACAGCAAGCGTGCCTGCAAGAAGTTTGAGTGCTTCAGAGTCCTATTGGGGCCACACGGCACATCGCCAGTTTCATTTCAGAAGAAGTTCCTATTAAGAGACAAAATCCGTGAAATAAGAAAATGAAAAGGCGGCTCAAATCCAGGTTCGATTGTCAGAAAGACACAGCTAATTATTGTAAAGCCCCAGTTTTGATCGGCTGGATTAGAGTACATTAAAGTACCAATTAATTCTTTGTATCGTGTGGAGTCTTTGAACATTTTTAAATCTCTGTTAACTTTTTAAAATATATATTTTTTGTTTAAGTGTTACTCTTTTCTTACTTTGGTTAATTTCTATTCCAAAAAAAACCTAGTATTCTTTGATCTTCAATTTCTCAGCTAATTCTCTCTTACTTTCATTACCAGTTCGTTTTTCAGCAGTTCTTTTGTACTCCTTAAATTTTTCAAGAAATTCTCCTTTTGACATGAGAAAATACACCTTGCACCATCCACTATTATCGTCTATAAATGTTAGAAGATATCTTGATCCACCTCTGGTTCTAACTCGCTTTGGTCCGCAGATGTCTGAATGAACAATATTCAGTAACTGCTTACTTCTTAATTCTCTGGCAGTAAAGGGTGTCCTTGCATATTTACCTCATTGATATATGCCACACCACGTGGGTAAATTATCGTTATCCAATTTTATTTATACTTAATCAAATAATATAAAATATATAAAATATATAAAATAATTGTTTCAAAAGTGCCATACATCTTTGGAAATCTCGCATCCTTTGATACTCTTGAGGTCCGATGGGCTTATGCATAGGATTATGTCCGCATTTACCTTTTTATCTTATTTACATCCACGTTTTAAGCGCTGATTCACTTTTTTTGTCACCCTGACATCTAACTGACTTTGATACTTCATTAACGAAATTCCAGGTATCGATTTTGGTAAGTAACGCCTCTACCTGAATCCGCCTCGTGTCGAAATTTTCTTTGGATAGAAGTTCAATTCTTGTACCACAGATCGCCATCTCGAGTCCCATGTTTCGATAGTATGGACCTACCTTATAACTCATCCTACATCTGAGAATTAAGCTTGTTTATTCTAATTATAATTTTAGAATAGTGCCGAAGTAATTCTTCCTTAAATTTAATCTGTACTGTAATCAGTAAATGTGTCTCCTAACAAATTATGTCGCATATATCTTTTAAGTACTTCTTTCCACTAACTAATTGGAGGTTAAAATTAATTAAATTAACCACAAAACTTAAACAAAGTAGTTTCATTTGGAAAGTCATATTATATTTAAATATTTGGGAACCACATTTATAGTCATTTAGTGTAAGTTGAAATATAAGGATGAAATTGATTCGGAACAGTTCCACCATTAAAGTTATTATAACTCATCTCGACATTTCTTTGCTCTGTCAATTTGTTGACACTGTGGATTCAAACGAATAGAATTATAACAAAAAATATAACTGAACCACAATTTGATGTAATATTAATACAATATAAGATCAAATCAAATTTACTTGAAAGAAGACAACGTGATTCCAAACCACATATTTCGAATTAGGTTTAATTGAATTAACCATAACTCTAAAATGTTATTTTCCCTTATTTGACTGACAATCTTCCTTCGTTGCTACTGAAACATGAAAGATTGCAAAATATCACTCAATACAACACTCATTCCAAAATGTTCGTTTAATTTTGTAAGTACTAATTAATTAAAATTTTATTTATGTGTATATACATCAGGCAAGTTACTTGTTTTCAATTTCATCCCCCACGTCTCTTAGTAGCAAAATATATTTCTGCATTTAAGTATAAAGTTAATGAAAACAATTTCTATTCACATGTTAATTATCTGTCAGATTCACAGACAGTATTCCTTTGATGGAAAATAAATGTCGTCGAGACATCTACAACTGATTTGATTTCAGTGACTCGTAATCGGAACCTTCGGACAGTAGGTTCCTATTATTGTAACTGTTTAAATATGTCACCTTTTTAAATCAAAAAATAATTCACGTAGTTGATTCTTTAAGCAAGAATTAGTGAGCGGCAAATTTCAACTAGGTACTGAATTTCTCTCTTTCACGTTTGGTTGGATTATCACCCTCAAACAACACTAAGATACCAATCTTTCTAATTTTGCTAATTTTATGTCAAAATTTATTTAGATTCCTCATGTCTAGATGACAAGTTCAAATAATGACAACACAATTTATAAACAAAATCAAATCACAATTTTCTGTGTAAAAATTTGCAATCTTTGTTGAGTTGAAATTTATAATTAATAGCTCATTTGTAATTTTGATGAAATTTTCATCTACTTTAGTGCACATATATATTATAAGTGTCTCCACGTTTTCTTGAGAGCTCGTAACCGCTACGCACGTTTTGACAACTTGCTGACAAATTAGACTACTTGGGCATGTTGGGGTATTTTCATTCTAATTAGTTGCTAATCTTATAATCGCGATTATAGGAACCTGGGATCATTTTAAGTAGTATTTTTCTAAAAAAACTACTTTACCGTGCAATAAGGTATAACATAACTGAAAAGAAAGATAAACATTCAAGAGGTGACACACAATTTACTTGGTTTATCTATATGCTATATGCAGAATCTTAACATCTACTACATGTCTGATCGGTATTCTAAATAAATGATTTTCCAAGTAAATTGCGTCTCAATTCTTGACTCTGTTATAGCGTAAGCTTTATTTTCAAGAATAAGATATTTTTTCACATTGTAAATTAAATTATGTCAGCAGAATGCTACACAGTGTGACAGGAAAATAGCTCCTCGATTATTATTATAGGATCCTGTGTTCAGAATATCTCGACAATTTAGAAGAACAACTTTGTGTACTTGGTAAGGCCATTATAAAATCGTCCAACAAGCAAAATCTCCAACATCAGTTGACAGTTAGTTGTCAAAACACACGTACAGAACCAGAGTTCTCAAAAGCTTATTCTCTCGTTTTAAGAAATTGTTAATAAATAATTTAATTATTTACTCCAAATAGTATTATTCAAGTCTTAACCGTTAATTTAAACCACACACATTTTCCATTTAAATTTGATCCACTGATGTTAATCATCAAATTTGACTTTCCTTAGAAATTATGTGTTATTCCTTATGAATTACATCTGAAATAAATTAATGGCGCGTATGTTGTTGTTGATTTTTTGAATGGTGAGACACCTACTGTTCTAAAGTTTCACAGCATCTCTTGAATGTTGAAATTGTTAATATTTTAAATTAAGTTTTGGGAACAGTTGTAAATTACAGATGCTAGGTTACAACAAGTGTTCTGTTGTTTTTTTAAATTTGGATTCCCTTAGATACAGAATTTATTGCAGTTAATCAAGGCGGAATATTTTAACAATTACATTAATAACGAAATATATCTATTTCAGAGCTCTGATTTCAAATAGTGTTAATTAATCATGAAATACTCGGAAATCAAGCCACATGAAAATTTCACTGTGTTTTTCATTCTCTTCTACAATATGATTTATTCAATCAATTTTTGAAGATAATTTTTGCAATACCCTCAAAAATTATTTCTTTTTACAGAATGCAAATTTAAATAAAGTATCTAAGAACTCCATCTACATCCCAACGCATATGGAGAGTTACTACAACGATTTTAACATATTTTTGAAGCAAGTATGGAGCATACAGGTAAAGCAAGTAAATTGTGTCTCACTTCTTGAATGTCTATAAGAGCATAAACTTTCATTTCAATTATGATATACCTTATTACAGATATTTTAGAAGAATACTGCTTAATAGGATACAAGGCTCCGCGATGTTTGATTGTATATAATTACTTCTTTCCATGATCGGTATCGCGATTATATGATAACCGAATAAGCAGAACGAAAATACTACAACTTTAGTTCTCGATGATGTTGTCAGGGTTTTGTCAAAACATGCCTACTCCCAAGAAAATATGGAAACACTAAAAATATATATGCACTAAAGTAGATGAAAGTTTTAACAAAACTGCAACAGATAAATCTATTAATTATAAATTTCAACCCAACAAAGATTTCAAATCTTTATTTCCCCAGAAAATTGTGAAATAGAAATCACTATTTCATGATTTGGTTTATAAATTGTGTTAACATTATTTGAACTTGTCATCCAGACATGAAGAATCTAAATAATTTACGACATAAAATTATCAAATATGGAAAGATTGATATATTAGTGTTGTTTGAGGGTGATAATTAAAGGTGAAGGAGAAAAATTCAGTGCATAGTTGAAATCTGTCGCTCACTTATTCAAGCTGAAAGAGTCAACTACGTGAATTTACTGTTGATTTAAAAAGGTGAAATATTTAAACAGTTACAAAAATAGCAACTTACCGTCTGAAGGTTTAGATTACGAGCCCTGCAAGTCACTGAAATCAAATCAGTTGCAGATCTCTCGTCGACATTTATTTTCGACAGGTAATTAATATGTGATAGGTGAGGGATAGCAACGAATTGTTTGTCAAAAAATAAAATAACATGTCAAATTACGTTTCTTTATGGCATATGTCAGAAGTATGTAGTAATTTATAAAAAAGTTGTCTTCTCTCAAGCATATTTGATTTGATTCTTACATTGTATTAATATAACACCCAATTGTGGTTCAGTTATATCTTTTCTTATAATTCGTTTTAATCCACTGTCTCAGCAAATTGACAGAGCAAAGGAATATCGTGATGATTTTTCAATTTGTTATAATATTTTTGATGGTAGAACTGTTTCGAATCAATCTCATCCTTGTATTTCAACATACAGTGGATCACCATAAATGATATTCCCAAATATTTAAATATAACATAACTATACAAATAAAACTACTTTGTTTAACTTATGTCGATATTTTAATATTAATTTGGTGTTATAAAATGGTTTCGACACATTGCCGATTTTTTCAACATCCAAATATTCAGTGGAAAAATATACAGATATACACAATATAATTATTTATGAATCACATTTTCCGTCATAAATTACAGATTAAAATATAAGCAAAAACTACTACGGCACAATTCTAATATTATAATTACTATAAACATGCTTAATTCTCAGATGTTAGATGAGTTGAAACGTATGCCCATACCATGGAAAACTTTCCATAAAATGGAAGTACCTTCTTTATACACAGACAGATATGTGGAACTCCAACGGGAACATTCCTGTCCTCAGCCTTTTTGATAGAACTTTTGAAGACGGTTTCTTGGTATTGCTGTTTTCTCCTTTATTGTGACTTTTTCTTGACCTTTTTTCGGATTTCTTGCATATTTTTTCATATTTCATAGCCTCAGAGAAAATAGCACGTCCTCAATCTCCGGAGATCTATCTTTCAACACTCTAATTCGGAGATTGCATGCTTGCATGATATCCAACCCTGTGAATCCGACAGATACAAGAGACCTTGTCTCTTGGCTGTCTAGACCTCTGCGTCTCTTTTGAACATCTTTTCTTTACTATGTAGCGATTGTTACGTACCTCTTTAGTTTTCCCTTCTATTTTCCTAAACCTTTATGGTTAACTACTCTTAGGTCATGATCTTCGGATCATTGCCCGGAGAGGGGTTTTTAGTCGGTAAAGTCCGGCACTACGTCTTGTAGATTTCCCCCTTTTTGCTCCAATAAAAGAAAATCATAATTTATTCTGAAAACAAATCAATGTGTTATTTTATGAAACCTTATTTTGTGTTTAGTTGGGAATTCCTGTAAATATAAATAATGAATTTAGCCAAAACTATTCCCTAAAAATAACAGTTTGGTACGATCGGTTTCATTTCTAGCATTACTGTACATAAGTATTTCTGCTAATTACAATTCTCAATGAGGAAGAACCTCATTAATAAAGAGAGAATATTTAACTATTAATTTTGAATTGAAGCGTAGGAGCAACTTCAGAAAGATGTGTTTCTTATGAAATAAAAGTCTGAACTGATTAGAGGTTTGTGGTAAACAAATAAAGAAAACTTTTTGGGCTACTTGATTTTATGAAAAATATTGTAATATGTTTATATACAACGAAATTCAAATGTCTACAAGTGAATAATGCATAGAAATTCAAACAAAATGGTCCTGTGGCATAAACAACTAGAGTACCTACATTATAAAGGCGTACAGGATTTGTACAGAAAGCGACTGGTACACGGTAATAAATTGGATAATGATAAATTACCCATGTGGTGTGACAATGTCAACGAGGTGAGCAAGCAAGGAAACCCTTTACTGACAGAGAAGGAGGAAGTAAGCAGTTACTGAATATTGTCAATTCAGATATCTGCGGACCAATGCGAGTCAAATTCAGCGGTGGATCAAGATATCTTCTTACATTAATAGACGAATATAATAGGTGGTGCCAGGTTTTTTCCTTAAGTCAAAGAGAGAAGTTTTTGAAAAATTTAAGGAGTACAAAAGAACTGTCGAAAATAAACTGGTAATGAAATTAAGAGAGAATTAGCTGAGAAATTGAAGATCATAGATTGCAAGGTTTTTCTTTAGAATAGAAATTAATCAAAGTAAGAAAGGAGTAACACTAAAACAAAAAAAATATATTTTAGAGAAATTCAGAATGGTAGATTGCAATCCAATTAAAACACCGTATGACTGCCACTCAAAATTTAACAGAGATTTAAAACCACTAATGTACTCTAATGTAACCGATCAAAACTGGGGCTTTACAATAACTAGTTGTGTAGTTGGATGTGGTACCGCCTTCCTTTCTGCCAATAGAACCTGGATTTGAGCCTCCTTTTCCTTTTCTTATTTCACGATTCTTGTCTTTTAATAGGAACTTTAATAGGGTCACTAAATAAAAACGAAAATATCACCACCAACACTTTTCCGTAGTTGCTACCGAAACTTTGTTAAATGACGATCGTTACCTCTGCCATTGATAACGACAGAAAAGTCTCTTATTGTTAGCGACTTTTGTCAATTGTTCAAAGTGTGGGTAGCAACCAGGGAATATAGTTGAAAATTACAAATTTTTTTGAGTTGTTCGTCCTTCTTTTGTCTGAATTTAGTTATAATAGTTACCATAATCGAAAGAGAAGAGCTGTTAATTTGGCTTGTAACCTCGGTTACTAAACCAATAAACCATGTGTAGGGTCCGGAAAAAAGAAAAGCTAAGTGAAAAACTCAATAAAACCCAAAAGTCTGCTGACGTTTCCAGAGGTACCCGATTTCCTTAGGAATAAAATTTTAGAACTAGAATGTGAGATACAGAGAGTGAAAGAGTGCTTACACAGCTTTGTCGTCTAAACTGGGGATACTATCGGTAAACTCTGATAGTACCCCTACTCCTAACGCTAATCCAAAATCTTTATCCCAACTAGCCACCCTTGCATCCCCTGCAAAGTCTCCCAGCTCCAAAACTCAGAAGACTTCTTAGAACTCGGTCACTCCCAAGGAGGTGATGTCGAAATTGTGAACCATTTATGGTTCAGTGTTGAAATTTATGTATATTGAATTGTATTAAAGTATTTTAGACCAAGTACCCTAAGAATTAGAAGAGCCTTCTCATAGAAAATAAACTCTTAAATTAGTATGGCAGAACTGTGTAGATAGAAATGGAATACAGGTTACAGTACTTTAAATCACAAACATTTATATAACCTTGTTATTAAAGTAATTATTTAACGTTTCTAATTGAATGAAATTATTTGGTAGCGCTTATGGCTAGCCGTCTCAGTCTCAGTTTCGGCTCGTATTTTTTGACAACTCACTGACAATCTTGACAACTGATCTTTGTGTAATTTTGTTTTGTTTGGTGTCCGATCCTATAATGCTCTTTGGCGAATTACAGAAAGAGGATATTTCAGTGCGAAAAATGGGATCATATAAATACTAATCAAGGAGATGACTCAGCTTACAAATTCCGATAATATGCATTCCTCAGTTAATTTAATGTTGTCTTGT
Source organism: Aethina tumida (assembly GCF_024364675.1). Classification (NCBI taxonomy): domain Eukaryota; kingdom Metazoa; phylum Arthropoda; class Insecta; order Coleoptera; family Nitidulidae; genus Aethina; species Aethina tumida. The sequence goes on from NC_065435.1 coordinate 28,164,503, forward strand.
TAACCCAAAGTAGTTTACCTGAAGCATTCTTCTCAAAAAAATCTAATTTACAGCGCAATTATAACACAACTTAAAACAAATAATGTTTCATCTTCTCTTGGGAATCCAATTGTAACTGATGCGATGACCTGTAGAAACTACACATAAACTGATAAAATTGTAATTTGAATTGTGCGTCTGTAGACAGTTAAGTTGTAATTTTAACACTAAATTCTTAAATATAAGTTTTTCTCCTGAAATAAAAAATTCTTTTAAGAAAAATTAACAGGTTATGGAGCCAGAAAAGCCCAGGGAAGCCGAGAATGGTTTACTTACTGAGAAAAGTAATGAAGTAAACCTAAAACGTCAATACGACAATTGAAAAGTGTTTTCTCGTAATATCTGGAATAAGGGTTCTTAAATTGTCAGCAAACAATCAATTGGCATTAATTGAAAAGTTAACCGGCCGAGATAATTACGTAACGTGGCGATTTGCTTTAAAATCATACCTACAGCAAGAGGAGTTGTGAAACTGCATAGACCCCACCACATGTGTCATTGTGGACACAAAACGAGACACAAAGGCAAAAACTAAGATAAATTTACTAGTTGACTCAATAAATTACGTGCACATACAAGAGAGTAGTACTGCAAAAGAAATATGGGATACGTTTTCATAAGTATTTGATGACTCTTGGTTGACACGCTGTGATGGGCTGCTGCGTGATCTCTATAATTCTTCACTTACTCTATGTCAAAACGTAGAGAAATATGTGAGCAAAATTATGTGTATTGCTCACAAGCTGAGAAACATTGGTTTCGCAGTTGACGATGAATGGCTAGTTACATTGCAACTCTCCGGTCTACCAGAGTCCTCCTATCAACCAGTGATTATTGCTATTGAAAGCTCCGGCATGAAGATAACTTCAATTTATGTGAAATCAAAACTATCACAAGATGTTAAACAACCTGAAAGTGACTCAACTGTATTCTCAGTCAACAATACCAACCACAAGAAACAAAGTAAGTAAGGGTGCTACACTTGTAATAAGTAAGGTCATAAAAGTCCTCAAATGCAAATCCAGGACCAAGAATGTTCAACGAAAAGAAAGTAGTTCATCATATGCTGTTGTGTTTGAGGCAACATCCAGCCAAAATGACCCATGGCAAGTGGCTTCCGGTGCATCGTCACACATGACAAGACGTAAGAACATGCTTGAAAATATGACTCTGTCATACATAAAATCAGAGTCGCAGACAACAAAGTATAGGTTGGACCATTATGACGATGAAGGTCAAAACAAAAAGGTGCTTTTTCCAAAAGTATTATGTGTTCCTAAACTGGCAACAGATTTATTGTCTCTAAGTCAGATTATTTGCGGTGGTCGCCAAGTAAAACTTGACGGAACAGGCTGTGTTATGTGAGGGTCGACTGGAATAGTATTAGGACTAGCATTAGTCTTTTCAAATCTGTTTAAAATTTGTTCCACATAAATACTAAAACTTTCTATTTGCATTCCCAAAAAATTACTTGGGGTTTCCATTATTTTAATTCCAATATGTGTTTTTCAGTTTTTTTTTAAATTAATTTAGTTCTGATTCATCAATTGAGAATAACAGGCCATCATCAACATAGGCACAACTAGCATTTCTTCTTACTGAAATCAAATTTACTTGAAATTTAATTTACTTCAAATTTACTTTTTTTAAATTACATATTTCGAATATGGTTTAATTGGACATTGGATGTTTTGTTTATATTGTAACGTCTGGCATATGTCACAAGGAAACGTATTCTTAGCAACATAAATGTTATTTTCTTTTATTTGATAAACAAAATTCTTTCGTTTCGTGATTTCCGTGATTTTTCAGGACTCGTAATCGAAACCTTCAAACAAAAAGTTGCCATTATTGTAATTGTTTAAAAATTTCACTTTTTTAAATTAACAGTAAATTATCGTGGTTGATTCTTTCAGCTTGAATTAGTGAGCGACAATTTTTCTCTTTCACTTTTGGTTGGGTTATCACTCTCCCACAACACTAAGATACCAATGTTTCCATATTTGCTAATTTTATGACGAAAATTATTTAGATTCCTCATGTCTGGATGACAAGTTCAAATAATGTCAACACAACTTTTAAACCAAATCATGAAATATTGATTTCTATTCTACAATTTTCTGCGTAAAGATTTGCAATCTTTTTACAGTAAAAATTTATAAGTAATAGCATTCTTTTGTTGATTTATTACATATATATTTTTGGTGTCTCCACGTTTTCTTGAGAGTTGCTATCGAGTACGCACGTTTTGACAACTTTCTGACAACTTAGTCAACTAATGTTGAAGTATTTCCGTTCTGGTTAATTGCTGATCTTATAATCGCGATACCGATTATAAAAAGAGGTTATTTTATACGACAAAGCATCGCAGAACCTGGAATCCTATTAACCATTATTTTTCTAAAAATCTACTTTATAGTGCAACAAGGGCAACATAATTAAAAGGAACGCTTACGAAATTATAGACATTCAAGAAGTGAGACACGATTACTTGTTTTACTTATATGTTCCATACTTGCTTTAAAAATATATTAAAATCGTGGTAGTAACTCTCGATATGCGTTGAGTTGTAAATGGAGTTCTTAGGATGCTTTATTTAAATTTGCAATTTGTAATAAGAAATAATTTTTGAGGGTATTATAGAGTTTGATGAATAACCCGAAAAGTTTTGACAATGACAGAATATGGAAGGGCGTGACAACTAAGTTGACTTATTAATTACTAGTCAATAATAGTTGATGTTAACAGAGAAATGGAAAGATCAACTATTTCTACACATTGTGTGGGTGGCTGGTTGGGATAAAGATTTGGGATTAGCGTTAACAACTCTTCTCTTTCGATTATGGTAACTATTATAACTAAATTCAGACAGAAGAAGGACGAACAACTCAAACAAAAATTGTTACTATCAACAATATTCCCTGGTTGCACTTTGAACAATTGACAAAAGTCGCTAACAATAAGAGACCTTTCTGTCGTTACCAATGGCAGCGGTAACAATCGTCATTTATCCAAATTTGAGTAGCAACTACGGAAAAGTGTTTGTTAAGGAATGAAATTGCACATTGATACTTGGAACCCTCTGTATAGGTGCCCTAACGCAAGCGTCATGCTACGCAGGGTTTTTAGTTCTTAGTTTTTAGTCTTTGACGTTTCTAGCACACTTTGTAATAATATAATAAACGATCAGTGTTCTTGTAACATCGACTATTATTCTCATCACACTCACACCTCAGTTTTCAAAAGTGTTTGTAGTGATATTTTTGTGTTTATTTAGTGTCCATCTTTTGTCTGAATTTAGTTAGTTACCAAATTCAGACAAATGAAAAAATTTGTTTACTTGTCTGGTAACCTTGGTTACCAATCCAAGAAACAACTGAATTAAATTTTTGGTTTCGTACTATAAACAGTTTAATAACCGAATTTGCGATAATGAAATGGGAAAACAGCAAGTGTGCCTGCAAAAGGTCGAGTGGTTCCGAATTATATTGGAACCGGACGGCACATCGCCAGCAAAAACCGTGAAAGAAGAAAAGAAAAAGGCGGTTCAAATCCAGGTTCTATTGGCAGAAAGAAAGGTCAACCGCCCGGTAAACCCTGAGCACGACTCCGTTCCAAGTTCCGAAAGAGTTAACTATCTAAAGTAAGTAACAACAGCAAAATTCGGCAAAGCGCCTCACCGACATCAGACCCCCAAATGGAGTTAGACATAACCTTAATATAAACAATAAAATAGAATAAAGTATGTTAAAAAACAATAACAATTGACAAATGAAGGCGACCGAGGTAACCTTGGTGATCAAGAAACAGTGAGAGTCAGTTTGAGAGAAACAGCTCAAGAGCTCAGTAATAGCCGTCTTTTTTGTTGATTCATCCTTTGTATTTCAATTATTTGATTGAATAAATTACTGCAATTATACTGCAAAGTTATACAATTGAGGTTGGAAGTCAATTGTGGTGAAGGCAACAGACAAAGATGGCGAACGTTACTGTAAATAACATTCTAAAAATTCAACAACTCGATGGCACGAATTTTAGCAAATGGAAATTTCGTGTGGGAATTTTGCTTGATGAAGAGGAGTTGAGAGTCGAGGAATCGTTGGAGGTCATTCTTACAGCGGAAAAAGATGTGACAAAACATCCTACGATTAAGTTGAATGAAAAGAAATGTGTTTCGATATTAGTACAGTTAGTTCATGATAGCCAACTTGAGTATGTTCGCGAAAAAGCTCGGGCAAAGGACATGTTCGACACATTATGCAAGATTTTCGAAAGGAAAAGTGTGGCGTCGCAAGTTTTATTACGAAAACAATTGCTGACAATGAAATACAATGAGTCGGATGATATGATAAGTTACCTTTTGCAATTTGATAAGAGAATTCGAGAGTTAAAGTCAACGGGAGCTAAAATGGAAGAGCTTGATGTGGTTGTACATTTGTTGATTACTATGCCAAGAGGTTATGATAACCTAGTGACACCATCGGAAACGATGGATCAATCAAAGTTAACTGTAGAATTTGTTAAAACTCGATTAATGGATGAGTACAATAAGCGGACTGGTGGAAATGGTTCAAGTAAATCAATTGAGCCTGGAGCAATGTTTGCTGGGAATAAGACAATTATATGTCATTTGTGTAAAAAACCTGGACACAAATAGGCTCAATGTTTTCGCAATAAAAACAAAAAAGAGAGGTCAAATAGAGAAAGCGCAAACAGAGCAAGCGGTTCATCGATGTATGCAATTGCTGAAGATGGTACCAAAGAGAATTTGGCAGAATCGAAGGCATTTAACGCTCAATTGCAGCAGAATAGCGGTAATTACGCGGAAATAAAATTTGTTTTAGATTCTGGAGCGACTCAGCATATGGTGAATCAGAAGATGTTCTTCGATAAATTTGGAACCAATTGACGAAATAAGCATTTCGGTTGCCAAGAAAAATCAAAGCATTGTTGCAAAGCAACGTGGTGACATTCTCGTTAAAACATTTCACCATGGTGACACATCGGTAAAAACAATGGAGGACGTTCTATTCGTGAATGATTTGAAATGCAACTTGATGTCAATTCGAAGACTAACACAAAAGGGATATCGAATTGTGTTTGAGGGTGATTATACCTATGTATCACTGAATGGTATCGAAAAGTTTGTCGGACGCGTAAATGGAAGAATGTATGAAGTGACTTTGTACGTTGACAACAATGTGTTTGCGGGATTTACAAGAGTGAATAAATTGAATACAATATCACAGAATTTATGGCATTTTAGACTTGGTCATCTCAACCGAAATGACATGAAAAAGTTAGCCAATTATATGGCTATTGGTATGAGTAATGTAAAAAAAAGGATACACAGTTGTGCGAATCGTGTGTACTTGGAAAACATGTTCGTTCACCGTTTCCAAGAAATTCAAATACACGTTCATTGCGAGTTTTGGAATTGATTCACAGTGATGTTTGTGGACCGTATCCAACGAATGCATACGATGGGTCACGTTATTTTGTGACATTCATGGATGATTATTCGAGAGCATCCATGGTCTATTGCATCAAGAGAAAAAGAAAGAAAAGTGAAACGTTTGGTAAATTCAAGGAATTTGTTGCAATGGCTGAGGCACTTCATGGCTCAAAGGTGTCAAAATTGAGACATGATGGCGGTGGTGAATATACGTCAAACGAATTTAAAGAATACTGCAAACAAAAGGGTATTCAGATGTTAGTCACCGTTGGTTCAGTATCTGAACGTTTAAATGAAACGCTGCAAAACAAGGCTACGACAATGCTTTTGGCCAGTGGGATGGAAAATAAGTTTTGGAATGAAGCAATTATGTCGGCAAATTATATCAAAAATCGATCGCCAACGAACGCGGTTGGAAAGCAGTTTAAAGACAAGACACCAGCAGAAATTTGGTTTGGAAAGAAACCGGAGCTGTCAAACCTTCGAATATTTGGTTCTGAATGTTACAATCATATTCCACATGAAAAGCGGTTGAAATTACAAGCAAAAGCAACAAAATGTATTATGCTTGGTTATGGTGCGGCGTTTGGTACGTATCAACTTTGGGATATTGAACAACAGAGCTGATTTTTAGTCGAAATGTAACATTCAATGAATCATCGGTATTAAATCGATCAAAGTTAGTAGAGATAATCGGTTCAGAGGCGGTTACAGATAGTGGGAGTACGTGTGACGGTAAAGCAGTTCAACCAAATGATGATGAACAGTCGCGTACTGATAAAACTGGAGAAATCCACAGTACTAATTTGACTTGTGTTGGTAACGGCGTTTATTTGGATAACATGGGTATCAGCGAGGTAACTCAACGAAAGAGCGGGGGAGTAGGAAAGGCACCGCAACGTTACGGTAATTGTGCACCTGAATGTGATGCGCATATGGCACTATCATCTATCGAAGGTGAATCACTAGTGTTATCAGCAGAACGATTTGTTGGTGATGATCCGTCCACAATATCGGAAGCAAAACGGCGTAGTGCTAAGTGGTACTCGAAAACTAGACGTTAAGATTAAAATCTCGGAACTAGATGGTGAATTACAACGAATGAAAGTAAGTAATGCATTAAGCTGTCTGCTAAGCTACAGATACCATCGGTAAATCCTGGAAGTACTCCTACTTCTAACCCTAACACCAATCCTTCCTCCCGACCAGCCACCCCACACCTCCAAAACGCAGAAGTCTTCCACAAAGTGGGATACGCCTATGGAGGTGTTCTCGAAATCCTGACGACGCACCCCTGTGCTCACCGAAAGGACACGGAAGCACTGGAAGTATTTGTTTCCATTAAGGTCAAAATACAAAAGTTAATAGTTAGAACATGCCTGCTTACAAGGCGACGTGGAATGATAATGTAAGGTACTCAGTAAAACGCTTATTGACTATCTTACAACATTGGTGGGCTATATACAACTAACTCTGCTTTTACAACTTAACTCTGTTTCTATAACTACGCTCTTCTGTTGTTTTTATTCTCCGTTGTCATCACAACCGTTATACACGATGTCTAGATATTCTAACATAACCTGCCTCGAGTGAATTGGACCAATGATGAGTAAGTATAGTGTTTGCATGAGTACTGAGGTTTACACTTTAAACTATCAATTATCATTGGTTGATTGTGTCTTATGAAATTTTATACAATATGTTCCTACTTTATCTACATGTAAAAAAATTAAAAACTAAGTTTCCTAAGTTGTTCTCTAAAGAGTTTATAACATTAACTATTCGTTATTCATTTGTAGACATTTGAATTCCGTTCCCATAAACAAATTTCAATGTTTTATTTATTAATTCGTTATTTATTTGTAGACATTTGAATTTCGTTGTCATAAACTAATTTCAATTTTGTTCATAAAATCAGGTAGACCAAAAAGTTTTCTTTACTTGTTTACCACCAAACTTTAATCATTTCAAACTTTTATTTCATACGAACCACATCTCTCTGAAGTTGCTCCTACGCTTCAATTCAAAATTATTAGATAAAAATTCTCGCTTTTATTAATGAGTCCCTGCCTCATTGGAAATGATAATCAGAAGAAATACTTGTTTATAGTAATGCTAGAAATGAAACAGATCGTATCAAACTGTTATTTTTAGTGAATATTTTTGTCTAAATTCATTAATTTACTTACAGGAATTCCCAACTAAACAAAGAATAAGTACTTTCATGTATATGACGCTCCTTAAAACAACACATTAATACCTAATTAATTTGTTTTCAGAATAAATTAAGATTGAAATCTTAAAGTACGATGCAAAAGGCAAATGGTGTAAAGATTCTAGTGGCCCAAGAATTGGATTTAAATGTAAGTATAATTTTCATCTGTATTCAAGATTTTTATAATTAATGACATATTTTATGTTAAAACACACACAATTAAATTATTTAATTTAAACGAAAAACAAATAAAATTGGTATATGTAACAAAATTAATCTTTAATATTAATTTTATATATCTTTTTTAAAGTATTTCGACGATTCGTTGGGCACGAGGAGTTACATTCACATGGAAAGGCTGATTACCGTCATATAAATGAAGATGAAATGAGTCACGACAAAACCTGACGACATCGGGAAATATTTTCTCTGAGGCTATGAAATATGAATAGAAATCCAAGAAATCCAAAAAAAGTACAAGAAAAAATCACAATAAAGAAGAAAACAGCATTACCAAGAAACCGTATTCAAAAGTTCTACCAAAAAGGCTGAGGACTGGAATGTTCCCGTTGAAGTTTCACATATCTATCTCTGTATATAGCAGGTACTTTCATTTTATGGAAATGTTTCCATAGTGTGGATCTAGGTTTCAACTCATCTATCATCTGAGAATGAAGCTTGTTTATAGCAATTATAATTTTAGATTAGTGCCGGAGTAATTCTTCCTTAAATTTTAATCTGTACTGTAATCACTAAATGTGTTTCCTAAAAAAATATGTTGCATATAACTTTTAAGTTCCTCCACTGAATAGTTGAAGGTTAAAAAAATCGACAATGGGTCGAAACCATTTATTAACAACCAAACTTATATTAAATGAACCACATAACTTAAAGGTCAACAAAGTAGTTTTATTTGAAAAGTTATATTATATATAAATATTTGGGAATCACATTTATAGTCATTTAGTATAGGTTGAAATATAAGGATGAATTTGATTCGGAACAGTTCTACCATTTAGTATAACTCATCTCATCTCGATATTTCTTTGCTCTGTCAATTTGTTGACACTGTGGATTCAAACGAATAGAATTATACCAAAAAATATAACTGAACCACAACTTGATGTAATATTAATACAATGCAAGATCAATTCAAATTTACTTGAAAGACGACAACGTGTTTCTAAACTACATATTTCGAATTAGGATTAATTGAATTAACCATAACTCTTGCCTATAATTGGACAGGGTGACATGCTATAAGGTGACGTAATCTTAGCAACATAATTGTTATTTTCTTTTATTTGACAAACAAACTTCCTTCGTTTCTATTGAAACATGAATGTTTGCAAAACGTCACTTAATCCAATACTCACTCCCAAATGTCCGTTTATTTTTGTAATTACTAATTAATTAAAATTTTATTTATGTATATATACATCAGGCTAATTATCTTCCTTTCAATTTCATACCTCAACTCTCTTAGCAACAAAATATATATCGGCATTTAAGTATAAAGTTAACAATGTTAACAAAAACAATTTCTATTCACATGTTAATTATCTGCTGAATCACAGACAGTATTTCTTTGATTCAAAATAAATGTCGACGAGGCTTCTTGGCGGTCTACCATGGGTGTTCAAACATTTCGATGTTGGAACTCGGAATTGTCTGCAGACGACTTACGTACCTGGCGGGGTGTTGTACTCGGTAGAGCAGTTTCCACGCTGCGATCTGTTGAGACTCAGCCCTTTGCAGGGGGTTTTGTCTTGTCGGTTAGACGAGACCCCGTGTTTTGTTAGTTACAGTTTTTCTGTTTCTGTTTTTGTTTTTAATAACATAGCAAAACGAAAAACCAACTAACTAATATATGTTGTTGTTTCTCTCGTTTTGCTATGTTATTAAAAAAACAAAAACAGAAACGGAAAAACTGTAACTAACAAATACGGGGTCTCGTCTAACCGACAAGACGAATCCCCAAGCAAAGGGCTGAGTCTCAACAGATCGCAGCGTGGAAACTGCTCTACCGAGTACAACACCCCGCCAGGTACGTAAGTCGTCTGCAGACAATTCCGAGTTCCAACATCGAAATGTTTGAACACCCATGGTAGACCGCCAAGAAGCCTGGTCGAACTTAGCAAGATAGATCCTGCCGTCGACCGATGGCTGCGCGCGGTAAACGGGGCTCGTGCGACGACCGACGCGAACGTCGACCGCCTAGTAAAGTCACATTGTTTTGAGCCTTTCGACTCTCGGAACTCCAAGAAATATCGTTGCCACCTTTGACTAGAAAGGATACGGCCTTAGAGGCGTTCAGGCATAATCCCACGGATGGTAGCTTCGCACCATCGCCCGCTCGAGCGAGTGCGTGAACCAAATGTCCGAACCTGCGGTTCCTCTCGTACTGAGCAGGATTACTATCGCAACGACCGGTCATCAGTAGGGTAAAACTAATCTGTCTCACGACGGTCTAAACCCAGCTCACGTTCCCTTTTTACGGGTGAACAATCCGACGCTTGGCGAATTCTGCTTCGCAATGATAGGAGGAGCCGACATCGAAGGATCAAAAAGCGACGTCGCTATGAACGCTTGGCCGCCACAAGCCAGTTATCCCTGTAGTAACTTTTCTGACACCTCTTGCTGAAAACTCTTCAAGCCAAAAGGATCAATAGGCCGTGCTTTCGCAGTCCCTATGCGTACTGAACATCGGAATCAAGCCAGCTTTTGCCCTTTTGCTCTACGCGAGGTTTCTGTCCTCGCTGAGCTGGCCTTAGGACACCTGCGTTATTCTTTGACAGATGTACCGCCCTAGTCAAACTCCCCGCCTGGCAGTGTCCTCGAATCGGATCACACGGGAGCGTTAAACGGCGACCGAAACGCGGCCAAGCCCATGACCGACCGAAACGAGAGAAAACCGCGCGAACGATCTCCCCAACGTTAACGGAACGATCAAGTATCGTGACACGCGAACGGAACGCCACTCTGCGTGCTTGGTTCTAGAATGCCATGACAGCCGAAACCTGTGTTAAAGGTACGGCGCACGCGTTCCGCCTTACCGAGTAAGTAAAGAAACGAGTGGTATTTCACCGGCGATGTTGCCATCTCCCACTTATGCTACACCTCTCATGTCTCCTTACAGTGCCAGACTAGAGTCAAGCTCAACAGGGTCTTCTTTCCCCGCTAATTTTTCCAAGCCAGTTCCCTTGGCAGTGCTAGATAGTGGGTAGGGACAGTGGGAATCTCGTTAATCCATTCATGCGCGTCATTAATTAGATGACGAGGACAGTAGGTTGCTATTATTGTAAATGTCTAAATATTTCACCTATTTAAATCAAAACATAATTCACGTAGTTGATTCTTTAAGCAAGAATTAGTGAGCGGCAAATTTCAACTAGGTACTGAATTCACGTTTGGTTGGATTATTACCCTCAAACAACAATAAGATATCAATCTTTCCAAGTTTGCTAATTTTATGTCAAAATTTAATTAGATTCCTCATCTCTAGATGACAACTTCAAAAATTGTCAACACAATTTATTTACAAAATCATGAAAAAGTGATTTCTACTTTACAATTTTCTGATTTGCAATCTTTGTTCACTTGAAATTTATAATTAATAGCTCTTTCATTTTTAATTTTGTTGAAATTTTCATCTACGTTTGTGCATATATATTTTAAGTGTCTCCACGTTTTCTTGAGAGCTGACAAATTGGACAACTTGGCCTTAGTTTCTGATTTATAATCGCGATTATAGGAACCTGGGATCCTATTAAGTAGTATTTCTCTAAAAAATCTTTATAAACATTCAAGAGGTGAAACACAATTTACTTTACCTACATGCTCCATACTTGCTTTAAAATAAAGTTCAAATCGTGGTGGTGAATCAAAACTTGAAGATTGTGATGCACAATATAAATTGAACTTTGCGAATGTTATTTGATGGGATAAGAACCCTTTAGAAGATAAATAAAAGTTGCTCAAGTTTTTTGTGCTCTTCGCAATAATTAAATGAACAAGTTTAGAAGGTAAATTTACCAAAGAATAGTTATGTACATAATCTGGGTTCAATAACAACGAAGGCAGTTTGTTTATCAAACAAAAGAAACACATTCAATATTCATACATTCTTCCTTTCTATTTACCTGGAAGAATATCATCATCTAACACATGTCTGATCGGTATTCCAAATAAATGCCTTTCTAAGAAAATTGTGTCTCAATTCTTGACTCTGTTATAGCGTAAGCTTTATTTTCAATAATATGTTTTTTCGCATTGTAAATTAAATTGTATAAGAAGAATGCTTCACTGTTAACTATCACAGGAGGATAGCTCCTCGATTATTATTATAGAATCCTGTGTTCAGAATATCTCGACAATTTAGAATATCATCTTTCTATATTTGGTATCGCCAATATAAAATCGGCCAACAAGCAAAATGAAATAACTGAAATATCAGTTGTCAGTTAGTTGTCAAAACAAACGTTCTCAAAAACTTATTCTCCTGTTTTAAGAAATTGTTAGTAAATAATTTCATTATTTATTCCATATGGTATTACTCAAGCCTTAACCATTATGTTAAACCCTACACATTTTCCATTTAAATTTAATCCATTGATGTTAATCAAAGTTGACTTTTTTTAGAATTTATGTGTTATTCCTTATGAATTACTTCTGAAATAAATTGATGGCGCGTATGTAGTTGTTGAGTTTTTGAATGATGACCTAGTGTTCTAAAGTTTCACAGCATCTCTTGAATGTTGAAATTGTTAATATTTTAAATTAAGTTTTGGGAACAGTTGTAAATTACAGATGCTAGGTTACAACAAGTGTTCTGTTGTTTTTTTAAATTTGGATTCCCTTAGATACAGAATTTATTGCAGTTAATCAAGGCGGAATATTGTAACAATTACATTAATAACGAAATATATCTATTTCAGAGCTCTGATTTCAAATAGTGTTAATTAATCTTGAAATACTCGGAAATCAAGCCACATGAAAATTTCCCGTGGGCTTTTATTTTGCTGTATCAAAATATTACCAATTATATTTAAAGTTCACTTAAATAAAGTTAGGAGATAAGATATATTAACAAAACACCAAAATGTCTTAGAAACTGTAAAAAAAATCCCGATTTGTATATATATCGAAAGTTAACCAAAGTTATACAATATTACAGAGTACAGAGAGTATTTAGTGTAAAATATCGTGTTATATATACCGCCCCTTTGGTTGACTGAATCAACGCACTACAACGCCGTATAATCAAATTGAGACATCCCTAATTAAAAATCGCTCCGTTATTTTCCTTCTTTCAAAAAAATCTTTGGTCACTGTGTTTTTCATTCTCTTCTACAATATGATTTATTCAATCAATTTTTGAAGATAATTTTTGCAATACCCTCAAAAATTATTTCTTTTTACAGAATGCAAATTTAAATAAAGTATCTAAGAACTCCATCTACATCCCAACGCATATGGAGAGTTACTACCACGATTTTAACATATTTTTGAAGCAAGTATGGAGCATACAGGTACAGCAAGTAAATTGTGTCTCACTTCTTGAATGTCTATAAGAGCATAAACTTTCATTTCAATTATGATATACCTTATTACAGATATTTTAGAAGAATACTGCTTAATAGGATACAAGGCTCCGCGATGTTTGATTGTATATAATTACTTCTTTCCATGATCGGTATCGCGATTATATGATAACCGAATAAGCAGAACGAAAATACTACAACTTTAGTTCTCGATGATGTTGTCAGGGTTTTGTCAAAACATGCCTACTCCCAAGAAAATATGGAAACACTAAAAATATATATGCACTAAAGTAGATGAAAGTTTTAACAAAACTGCAACAGATAAATCTATTAATTATAAATTTCAACCCAACAAAGATTTCAAATCTTTATTTCCCCAGAAAATTGTGAAATAGAAATCACTACTTCATGATTTGGTTTATAAATTGTGTTAACATTATTTGAACTTGTCATCCAGACATGAAGAATCTAAATAATTTACGACATAAAATTATCAAATATGGAAAGATTGGTATATTAGTGTTGATTGAGGGTGATAATTAAAGGTGAAGGAGAAAAATTCAGTGCATAGTTGAAATCTGTCGCTCACTTATTCAAGCTGAAAGAGTCAACTACGTGAATTTACTGTTGATTTAAAAAGGTGAAATATTTAAACAGTTACAAAAATAGCAACTTACCGTCTGAAGGTTTAGATTACGAGCCCTGCAAGTCACTGAAATCAAATCAGTTGCAGATCTCTCGTCGACATTTATTTTCGACAGGTAATTAATATGTGATAGGTGAGGGATAGCAACGAATTGTTTGTCAAAAAATAAAATAACATGTCAAATTACGTTTCTTTATGGCATATGTCAGAAGTATGTAGTAATTTATAAAAAAGTTGTCTTCTCTCAAGCATATTTGATTTGATTCTTACATTGTATTAATATAACACCCAATTGTGGTTCAGTTATATCTTTTCTTATAATTCGTTTTAATCCACTGTCTCAGCAAATTGACAGAGCAAAGGAATATCGTGATGATTTTTCAATTTGTTATAATATTTTTTATGGTAGAACTGTTTCGAATCAATCTCATCCTTGTATTTCAACATACAGTGGATCACCATAAATGATATTCCCAAATATTTAAATATAACATAACTATACAAATAAAACTACTTTGTTTAACTTATGTCGATATTTTAATATTAATTTGGTGTTATAAAATGGTTTCGACACATTGCCGATTTTTTCAACATCCAAATATTCAGTGGAAAAATATACAGATATACACAATATAATTATTTATGAATCACATTTTCCGTCATAAATTACAGATTAAAATATAAGCAAAAACTACTACGGCACAATTCTAATATTATAATTACTATAAACATGCTTAATTCTCAGATGTTAGATGAGTTGAAACGTATGCCCATACCATGGAAAACTTTCCATAAAATGGAAGTACCTTCTTTATACACAGACAGATATGTGGAACTCCAACGGGAACATTCCTGTCCTCAGCCTTTTTGATAGAACTTTTGAAGACGGTTTCTTGGTATTGCTGTTTTCTCCTTTATTGTGACTTTTTCTTGACCTTTTTTCGGATTTCTTGCATATTTTTTCATATTTCATAGCCTCAGAGAAAATAGCACGTCCTCAATCTCCGGAGATCTATCTTTCAACACTCTAATTCGGAGATTGCATGCTTGCATGATATCCAACCCTGTGAATCCGACAGATACAAGAGACCTTGTCTCTTGGCTGTCTAGACCTCTGCGTCTCTTTTGAACATCTTTTCTTTACTATGTAGCGATTGTTACGTACCTCTTTAGTTTTCCCTTCTATTTTCCTAAACCTTTATGGTTAACTACTCTTAGGTCATGATCTTCGGATCATTGCCCGGAGAGGGGTTTTTAGTCGGTAAAGTCCGGCACTACGTCTTGTAGATTTCCCCCTTTTTGCTCCAATAAAAGAAAATCATAATTTATTCTGAAAACAAATCAATGTGTTATTTTATGAAGCCTTATTTTGTGTTTAGTTGGGAATTCCTGTAAATATAAATAATGAATTTAGCCAAAACTATTCCCTAAAAATAACAGTTTGGTACGATCGGTTTCATTTCTAGCATTACTGTACATAAGTATTTCTGCTAATTACAATTCTCAATGAGGAAGAACCTCATTAATAAAGAGAGAATATTTAACTATTAATTTTGAATTGAAGCGTAGGAGCAACTTCAGAAAGATGTGTTTCTTATGAAATAAAAGTCTGAACTGATTAGAGGTTTGTGGTAAACAAATAAAGAAAACTTTTTGGGCTACTTGATTTTATGAAAAATATTGTAATATGTTTATATACAACGAAATTCAAATGTCTACAAGTGAATAATGCATAGAAATTCAAACAAAATGGTCCTGTGGCATAAACAACTAGAGTACCTACATTATAAAGGCGTACAGGATTTGTACAGAAAGCGACTGGTACACGGTAATAAATTGGATAATGATAAATTACCCATGTGGTGTGACAATGTCAACGAGGTGAGCAAGCAAGGAAACCCTTTACTGACAGAGAAGGAGGAAGTAAGCAGTTACTGAATATTGTCAATTCAGATATCTGCGGACCAATGCGAGTCAAATTCAGCGGTGGATCAAGATATCTTCTTACATTAATAGACGAATATAATAGGTGGTGCCAGGTTTTTTCCTTAAGTCAAAGAGAGAAGTTTTTGAAAAATTTAAGGAGTACAAAAGAACTGTCGAAAATAAACTGGTAATGAAATTAAGAGAGAATTAGCTGAGAAATTGAAGATCATAGATTGCAAGGTTTTTCTTTAGAATAGAAATTAATCAAAGTAAGAAAGGAGTAACACTAAAACAAAAAAAATATATTTTAGAGAAATTCAGAATGGTAGATTGCAATCCAATTAAAACACCGTATGACTGCCACTCAAAATTTAACAGAGATTTAAAACCACTAATGTACTCTAATGTAACCGATCAAAACTGGGGCTTTACAATAACTAGTTGTGTCGTTGGATGTGGTACCGCCTTCCTTTCTGCCAATAGAACCTGGATTTGAGCCTCCTTTTCCTTTTCTTATTTCACGATTCTTGTCTTTTAATAGGAACTTTAATAGGGTCACTAAATAAAAACGAAAATATCACCACCAACACTTTTCCGTAGTTGCTACCGAAACTTTGTTAAATGACGATCGTTACCTCTGCCATTGATAACGACAGAAAAGTCTCTTATTGTTAGCGACTTTTGTCAATTGTTCAAAGTGTGGGTAGCAACCAGGGAATATAGTTGAAAATTACAAATTTTTTTGAGTTGTTCGTCCTTCTTTTGTCTGAATTTAGTTATAATAGTTACCATAATCGAAAGAGAAGAGCTGTTAATTTGGCTTGTAACCTCGGTTACTAAACCAATAAACCATGTGTAGGGTCCGGAAAAAAGAAAAGCTAAGTGAAAAACTCAATAAAACCCAAAAGTCTGCTGACGTTTCCAGAGGTACCCGATTTCCTTAGGAATAAAATTTTAGAACTAGAATGTGAGATACAGAGAGTGAAAGAGTGCTTACACAGCTTTGTCGTCTAAACTGGGGATACTATCGGTAAACTCTGATAGTACCCCTACTCCTAACGCTAATCCAAAATCTTTATCCCAACTAGCCACCCTTGCATCCCCTGCAAAGTCTCCCAGCTCCAAAACTCAGAAGACTTCTTGGAACTCGGTCACTCCCAAGGAGGTGATGTCGAAATTGTGAACCATTTATGGTTCAGTGTTGAAATTTATGTATATTGAATTGTATTAAAGTATTTTAGACCAAGTACCCTAAGAATTAGAAGAGCCTTCTCATAGAAAATAAACTCTTAAATTAGTATGGCAGAACTGTGTAGATAGAAATGGAATACAGGTTACAGTACTTTAAATCACAAACATTTATATAACCTTGTTATTAAAGTAATTATTTAACGTTTCTAATTGAATGAAATTATTTGGTAGCGCTTATGGCTAGCCGTCTCAGTCTCAGTTTCGGCTCGTATTTTTTGACAACTCACTGACAATCTTGACAACTGATCTTTGTGTAATTTTGTTTTGTTTGGTGTCCGATTCTATAATGCTCTTTGGCGAATTACAGAAAGAGGATATTTCAGTGCGAAAAATGGGATCATATAAATACTAATCAAGGAGATGACTCAGCTTACAAATTCCTCAGTTAATTTAATGTTGTCTTGTTAACCCAAAGTAGTTTACCTGAAGCATTCTTCTCAAAAAAATCTAATTTACAGCGCAATTATAACACAACTTAAAACAAATAATGTTTCATCTTCTCTTGGGAATCCAATTGTAACTGATGCGATGACCTGTAGAAACTACACATAAACTGATAAAATTGTAATTTGAATTGTGCGTCTGTAGACAGTTAAGTTGTAATTTTAACACTAAATTCTTAAATATAAGTTTTTCTCCTGAAATAAAAAATTCTTTTAAGAAAAATTAACAGGTTATGGAGCCAGAAAAGCCCAGGGAAGCCGAGAATGGTTTACTTACTGAGAAAAGTAATGAAGTAAACCTAAAACGTCAATACGACAATTGAAAAGTGTTTTCTCGTAATATCTGGAATAAGGGTTCTTAAATTGTCAGCAAACAATCAATTGGCATTAATTGAAAAGTTAACCGGCCGAGATAATTACGTAACGTGGCGATTTGCTTTAAAATCATACCTACAGCAAGAGGAGTTGTGAAACTGCATAGACCCCACCACATGTGTCATTGTGGACACAAAATGAGACACAAAGGCAAAAACTAAGATAAATTTACTAGTTGACTCAATAAATTACGTGCACATACAAGAGAGTAGTACTGCAAAAGAAATATGGGATACGTTTTCATAAGTATTTGATGACTCTTGGTTGACACGCTGTGATGGGCTGCTGCGTGATCTCTATAATTCTTCACTTACTCTATGTCAAAACGTAGAGAAATATGTGAGCAAAATTATGTGTATTGCTCACAAGCTGAGAAACATTGGTTTCGCAGTTGACGATGAATGGCTAGTTACATTGCAACTCTCCGGTCTACCAGAGTCCTCCTATCAACCAGTGATTATTGCTATTGAAAGCTCCGGCATGAAGATAACTTCAATTTATGTGAAATCAAAACTATCACAAGATGTTAAACAACCTGAAAGTGACTCAACTGTATTCTCAGTCAACAATACCAACCACAAGAAACAAAGTAAGTAAGGGTGCTACACTTGTAATAAGTAAGGTCATAAAAGTCCTCAAATGCAAATCCAGGACCAAGAATGTTCAACAAAAAGCAAGTAGTTCATCATATGCTGTTGTGTTTGAGGCAACATCCAGCCAAAATGACCCATGGCAAGTGGCTTCCGGTGCATCGTCACACATGACAAGACGTAAGAACATGCTTGAAAATATGACTCTGTCATACATAAAATCAGAGTCGCAGACAACAAAGTATAGGTTGGACCATTATGACGATGAAGGTCAAAACAAAAAGGTGCTTTTTCCAAAAGTATTATGTGTTCCTAAACTGGCAACAGATTTATTGTCTCTAAGTCAGATTATTTGCGGTGGTCGCCAAGTAAAACTTGACGGAACAGGCTGTGTTATGTGAGGGTCGACTGGAATAGTATTAGGACTAGCATTAGTCTTTTCAAATCTGTTTAAAATTTGTTCCACATAAATACTAAAACTTTCTATTTGCATTCCCAAAAAATTACTTGGGGTTTCCATTATTTTAATTCCAATATGTGTTTTTCAGTTTTTTTTTAAATTAATTTAGTTCTGATTCATCAATTGAGAATAACAGGCCATCATCAACATAGGCACAACTAGCATTTCTTCTTACTGAAATCAAATTTACTTGAAATTTAATTTACTTCAAATTTACTTTTTTTAAATTACATATTTCGAATATGGTTTAATTGGACATTGGATGTTTTGTTTATATTGTAACGTCTGGCATATGTCACAAGGAAACGTATTCTTAGCAACATAAATGTTATTTTCTTTTATTTGATAAACAAAATTCTTTCGTTTCGTGATTTCCGTGATTTTTCAGGACTCGTAATCGAAACCTTCAAACAAAAAGTTGCCATTATTGTAATTGTTTAAAAATTTCACTTTTTTAAATTAACAGTAAATTATCGTGGTTGATTCTTTCAGCTTGAATTAGTGAGCGACAATTTTTCTCTTTCACTTTTGGTTGGGTTATCACTCTCCCACAACACTAAGATACCAATGTTTCCATATTTGCTAATTTTATGACGAAAATTATTTAGATTCCTCATGTCTGGATGACAAGTTCAAATAATGTCAACACAACTTTTAAACCAAATCATGAAATATTGATTTCTATTCTACAATTTTCTGCGTAAAGATTTGCAATCTTTTTACAGTAAAAATTTATAAGTAATAGCATTCTTTTGTTGATTTATTACATATATATTTTTAGTGTCTCCACGTTTTCTTGAGAGTTGCTATCGAGTACGCACGTTTTGACAACTTTCTGACAACTTAGTCAACTAATGTTGAAGTATTTCCGTTCTGGTTAATTGCTGATCTTATAATCGCGATACCGATTATAAAAAGAGGTTATTTTATACGACAAAGCATCGCAGAACCTGGAATCCTATTAACCATTATTTTTCTAAAAATCTACTTTATAGTGCAACAAGGGCAACATAATTAAAAGGAACGCTTACGAAATTATAGACATTCAAGAAGTGAGACACGATTACTTGTTTTACTTATATGTTCCATACTTGCTTTAAAAATATATTAAAATCGTGGTAGTAACTCTCGATATGCGTTGAGTTGTAAATGGAGTTCTTAGGATGCTTTATTTAAATTTGCAATTTGTAATAAGAAATAATTTTTGAGGGTATTAGAGAGTTTGATGAATAACCCGAAAAGTTTTGACAATGACAGAATATGGAAGGGCGTGACAACTAAGTTGACTTATTAATTACTAGTCAATAATAGTTGATGTTAACAGAGAAATGGAAAGATCAACTATTTCTACACATTGTGTGGGTGGCTGGTTGGGATAAAGATTTGGGATTAGCGTTAACAACTCTTCTCTTTCGATTATGGTAACTATTATAACTAAATTCAGACAGAAGAAGGACGAACAACTCAAACAAAAATTGTTACTATCAACAATATTCCCTGGTTGCACTTTGAACAATTGACAAAAGTCGCTAACAATAAGAGACCTTTCTGTCGTTACCAATGGCAGCGGTAACAATCGTCATTTATCCAAATTTGAGTAGCAACTACGGAAAAGTGTTTGTTAAGGAATGAAATTGCACATTGATACTTGGAACCCTCTGTATAGGTGCCCTAACGCAAGCGTCATGCTACGCAGGGTTTTTAGTTCTTAGTTTTTAGTCTTTGACGTTTCTAGCACACTTTGTAATAATATAATAAACGATCAGTGTTCTTGTAACATCGACTATTATTCTCATCACACTCACACCTCAGTTTTCAAAAGTGTTTGTAGTGATATTTTTGTGTTTATTTAGTGTCCATCTTTTGTCTGAATTTAGTTAGTTACCAAATTCAGACAAATGAAAAAATTTGTTTACTTGTCTGGTAACCTTGGTTACCAATCCAAGAAACAACTGAATTAAATTTTTGGTTTCGTACTATAAACAGTTTAATAACCGAATTTGCGATAATGAAATGGGAAAACAGCAAGTGTGCCTGCAAAAGGTCGAGTGGTTCCGAATTATATTGGAACCGGACGGCACATCGCCAGCAAAAACCGTGAAAGAAGAAAAGAAAAAGGCGGTTCAAATCCAGGTTCTATTGGCAGAAAGAAAGGTCAACCGCCCGGTAAACCCTGAGCACGACTCCGTTCCAAGTTCCGAAAGAGTTAACTATCTAAAGTAAGTAACAACAGCAAAATTCGGCAAAGCGCCTCACCGACATCAGACCCCCAAATGGAGTTAGACATAACCTTAATATAAACAATAAAATAGAATAAAGTATGTTAAAAAACAATAACAATTGACAAATGAAGGCGACCGAGGTAACCTTGGTGATCAAGAAACAGTGAGAGTCAGTTTGAGAGAAACAGCTCAAGAGCTCAGTAATAGCCGTCTTTTTTGTTGATTCATCCTTTGTATTTCAATTATTTGATTGAATAAATTACTGCAATTATACTGCAAAGTTATACAATTGAGGTTGGAAGTCAATTGTGGTGAAGGCAACAGACAAAGATGGCGAACGTTACTGTAAATAACATTCTAAAAATTCAACAACTCGATGGCACGAATTTTAGCAAATGGAAATTTCGTGTGGGAATTTTGCTTGATGAAGAGGAGTTGAGAGTCGAGGAATCGTTGGAGGTCATTCTTACAGCGGAAAAAGATGTGACAAAACATCCTACGATTAAGTTGAATGAAAAGAAATGTGTTTCGATATTAGTACAGTTAGTTCATGATAGCCAACTTGAGTATGTTCGCGAAAAAGCTCGGGCAAAGGACATGTTCGACACATTATGCAAGATTTTCGAAAGGAAAAGTGTGGCGTCGCAAGTTTTATTACGAAAACAATTGCTGACAATGAAATACAATGAGTCGGATGATATGATAAGTTACCTTTTGCAATTTGATAAGAGAATTCGAGAGTTAAAGTCAACGGGAGCTAAAATGGAAGAGCTTGATGTGGTTGTACATTTGTTGATTACTATGCCAAGAGGTTATGATAACCTAGTGACACCATCGGAAACGATGGATCAATCAAAGTTAACTGTAGAATTTGTTAAAACTCGATTAATGGATGAGTACAATAAGCGGACTGGTGGAAATGGTTCAAGTAAATCAATTGAGCCTGGAGCAATGTTTGCTGGGAATAAGACAATTATATGTCATTTGTGTAAAAAACCTGGACACAAATAGGCTCAATGTTTTCGCAATAAAAACAAAAAAGAGAGGTCAAATAGAGAAAGCGCAAACAGAGCAAGCGGTTCATCGATGTATGCAATTGCTGAAGATGGTACCAAAGAGAATTTGGCAGAATCGAAGGCATTTAACGCTCAATTGCAGCAGAATAGCGGTAATTACGCGGAAATAAAATTTGTTTTAGATTCTGGAGCGACTCAGCATATGGTGAATCAGAAGATGTTCTTCGATAAATTTGGAACCAATTGACGAAATAAGCATTTCGGTTGCCAAGAAAAATCAAAGCATTGTTGCAAAGCAACGTGGTGACATTCTCGTTAAAACATTTCACCATGGTGACACATCGGTAAAAACAATGGAGGACGTTCTATTCGTGAATGATTTGAAATGCAACTTGATGTCAATTCGAAGACTAACACAAAAGGGATATCGAATTGTGTTTGAGGGTGATTATACCTATGTATCACTGAATGGTATCGAAAAGTTTGTCGGACGCGTAAATGGAAGAATGTATGAAGTGACTTTGTACGTTGACAACAATGTGTTTGCGGGATTTACAAGAGTGAATAAATTGAATACAATATCACAGAATTTATGGCATTTTAGACTTGGTCATCTCAACCGAAATGACATGAAAAAGTTAGCCAATTATATGGCTATTGGTATGAGTAATGTAAAAAAAAGGATACACAGTTGTGCGAATCGTGTGTACTTGGAAAACATGTTCGTTCACCGTTTCCAAGAAATTCAAATACACGTTCATTGCGAGTTTTGGAATTGATTCACAGTGATGTTTGTGGACCGTATCCAACGAATGCATACGATGGGTCACGTTATTTTGTGACATTCATGGATGATTATTCGAGAGCATCCATGGTCTATTGCATCAAGAGAAAAAGAAAGAAAAGTGAAACGTTTGGTAAATTCAAGGAATTTGTTGCAATGGCTGAGGCACTTCATGGCTCAAAGGTGTCAAAATTGAGACATGATGGCGGTGGTGAATATACGTCAAACGAATTTAAAGAATACTGCAAACAAAAGGGTATTCAGATGTTAGTCACCGTTGGTTCAGTATCTGAACGTTTAAATGAAACGCTGCAAAACAAGGCTACGACAATGCTTTTGGCCAGTGGGATGGAAAATAAGTTTTGGAATGAAGCAATTATGTCGGCAAATTATATCAAAAATCGATCGCCAACGAACGCGGTTGGAAAGCAGTTTAAAGACAAGACACCAGCAGAAATTTGGTTTGGAAAGAAACCGGAGCTGTCAAACCTTCGAATATTTGGTTCTGAATGTTACAATCATATTCCACATGAAAAGCGGTTGAAATTACAAGCAAAAGCAACAAAATGTATTATGCTTGGTTATGGTGCGGCGTTTGGTACGTATCAACTTTGGGATATTGAACAACAGAGCTGATTTTTAGTCGAAATGTAACATTCAATGAATCATCGGTATTAAATCGATCAAAGTTAGTAGAGATAATCGGTTCAGAGGCGGTTACAGATAGTGGGAGTACGTGTGACGGTAAAGCAGTTCAACCAAATGATGATGAACAGTCGCGTACTGATAAAACTGGAGAAATCCACAGTACTAATTTGACTTGTGTTGGTAACGGCGTTTATTTGGATAACATGGGTATCAGCGAGGTAACTCAACGAAAGAGCGGGGGAGTAGGAAAGGCACCGCAACGTTACGGTAATTGTGCACCTGAATGTGATGCGCATATGGCACTATCATCTATCGAAGGTGAATCACTAGTGTTATCAGCAGAACGATTTGTTGGTGATGATCCGTCCACAATATCGGAAGCAAAACGGCGTAGTGCTAAGTGGTACTCGAAAACTAGACGTTAAGATTAAAATCTCGGAACTAGATGGTGAATTACAACGAATGAAAGTAAGTAATGCATTAAGCTGTCTGCTAAGCTACAGATACCATCGGTAAATCCTGGAAGTACTCCTACTTCTAACCCTAACACCAATCCTTCCTCCCGACCAGCCACCCCACACCTCCAAAACGCAGAAGTCTTCCACAAAGTGGGATACGCCTATGGAGGTGTTCTCGAAATCCTGACGACGCACCCCTGTGCTCACCGAAAGGACACGGAAGCACTGGAAGTATTTGTTTCCATTAAGGTCAAAATACAAAAGTTAATAGTTAGAACATGCCTGCTTACAAGGCGACGTGGAATGATAATGTAAGGTACTCAGTAAAACGCTTATTGACTATCTTACAACATTGGTGGGCTATATACAACTAACTCTGCTTTTACAACTTAACTCTGTTTCTATAACTACGCTCTTCTGTTGTTTTTATTCTCCGTTGTCATCACAACCGTTATACACGATGTCTAGATATTCTAACATAACCTGCCTCGAGTGAATTGGACCAATGATGAGTAAGTATAGTGTTTGCATGAGTACTGAGGTTTACACTTTAAACTATCAATTATCATTGGTTGATTGTGTCTTATGAAATTTTATACAATATGTTCCTACTTTATCTACATGTAAAAAAATTAAAAACTAAGTTTCCTAAGTTGTTCTCTAAAGAGCTTATAACATTAACTATTCGTTATTCATTTGTAGACATTTGAATTCCGTTCCCATAAACAAATTTCAATGTTTTATTTATTAATTCGTTATTTATTTGTAGACATTTGAATTTCGTTGTCATAAACTAATTTCAATTTTGTTCATAAAATCAGGTATACCAAAAAGTTTTCTTTACTTGTTTACCACCAAACTTTAATCATTTCAAACTTTTATTTCATACGAACCACATCTCTCTGAAGTTGCTCCTACGCTTCAATTCAAAATTATTAGATAAAAATTCTCGCTTTTATTAATGAGTCCCTGCCTCATTGGAAATGATAATCAGAAGAAATACTTGTTTATAGTAATGCTAGAAATGAAACAGATCGTATCAAACTGTTATTTTTAGTGAATATTTTTGTCTAAATTCATTAATTTACTTACAGGAATTCCCAACTAAACAAAGAATAAGTACTTTCATGTATATGACGCTCCTTAAAACAACACATTAATACCTAATTAATTTGTTTTCAGAATAAATTAAGATTGAAATCTTAAAGTACGATGCAAAAGGCAAATGGTGTAAAGATTCTAGTGGCCCAAGAATTGGATTTAAATGTAAGTATAATTTTCATCTGTATTCAAGATTTTTATAATTAATGACATATTTTATGTTAAAACACACACAATTAAATTATTTAATTTAAACGAAAAACAAATAAAATTGGTATATGTAACAAAATTAATCTTTAATATTAATTTTATATATCTTTTTTAAAGTATTTCGACGATTCGTTGGGCACGAGGAGTTACATTCACATGGAAAGGCTGATTACCGTCATATAAATGAAGATGAAATGAGTCACGACAAAACCTGACGACATCGGGAAATATTTTCTCTGAGGCTATGAAATATGAATAGAAATCCAAGAAATCCAAAAAAAGTACAAGAAAAAATCACAATAAAGAAGAAAACAGCATTACCAAGAAACCGTATTCAAAAGTTCTACCAAAAAGGCTGAGGACTGGAATGTTCCCGTTGAAGTTTCACATATCTATCTCTGTATATAGCAGGTACTTTCATTTTATGGAAATGTTTCCATAGTGTGGATCTAGGTTTCAACTCATCTATCATCTGAGAATGAAGCTTGTTTATAGCAATTATAATTTTAGATTAGTGCCGAAGTAATTCTTCCTTAAATTTTAATCTGTACTGTAATCACTAAATGTGTTTCCTAAAAAATATGTTGCATATAACTTTTAAGTTCCTCCACTGAATAGTTGAAGGTTAAAAAAATCGACAATGGGTCGAAACCATTTATTAACAACCAAACTTATATTAAATGAACCACATAACTTAAAGGTCAACAAAGTAGTTTTATTTGAAAAGTTATATTATATATAAATATTTGGGAATCACATTTATAGTCATTTAGTATAGGTTGAAATATAAGGATGAATTTGATTCGGAACAGTTCTACCATTTAGTATAACTCATCTCATCTCGATATTTCTTTGCTCTGTCAATTTGTTGACACTGTGGATTCAAACGAATAGAATTATACCAAAAAATATAACTGAACCACAACTTGATGTAATATTAATACAATGCAAGATCAATTCAAATTTACTTGAAAGACGACAACGTGTTTCTAAACTACATATTTCGAATTAGGATTAATTGAATTAACCATAACTCTTGCCTATAATTGGACAGGGTGACATGCTATAAGGTGACGTAATCTTAGCAACATAATTGTTATTTTCTTTTATTTGACAAACAAACTTCCTTCGTTTCTATTGAAACATGAATGTTTGCAAAACGTCACTTAATCCAATACTCACTCCCAAATGTCCGTTTATTTTTGTAATTACTAATTAATTAAAATTTTATTTATGTATATATACATCAGGCTAATTATCTTCCTTTCAATTTCATACCTCAACTCTCTTAGCAACAAAATATATATCGGCATTTAAGTATAAAGTTAACAATGTTAACAAAAACAATTTCTATTCACATGTTAATTATCTGCTGAATCACAGACAGTATTTCTTTGATTCAAAATAAATGTCGACGAGGCTTCTTGGCGGTCTACCATGGGTGTTCAAACATTTCGATGTTGGAACTCGGAATTGTCTGCAGACGACTTACGTACCTGGCGGGGTGTTGTACTCGGTAGAGCAGTTTCCACGCTGCGATCTGTTGAGACTCAGCCCTTTGCAGGGGGTTTTGTCTTGTCGGTTAGACGAGACCCCGTGTTTTGTTAGTTACAGTTTTTCTGTTTCTGTTTTTGTTTTTAATAACATAGCAAAACGAAAAACCAACTAACTAATATATGTTGTTGTTTCTCTCGTTTTGCTATGTTATTAAAAAAACAAAAACAGAAACGGAAAAACTGTAACTAACAAATACGGGGTCTCGTCTAACCGACAAGACGAATCCCCAAGCAAAGGGCTGAGTCTCAACAGATCGCAGCGTGGAAACTGCTCTACCGAGTACAACACCCCGCCAGGTACGTAAGTCGTCTGCAGACAATTCCGAGTTCCAACATCGAAATGTTTGAACACCCATGGTAGACCGCCAAGAAGCCTGGTCGAACTTAGCAAGATAGATCCTGCCGTCGACCGATGGCTGCGCGCGGTAAACGGGGCTCGTGCGACGACCGACGCGAACGTCGACCGCCTAGTAAAGTCACATTGTTTTGAGCCTTTCGACTCTCGGAACTCCAAGAAATATCGTTGCCACCTTTGACTAGAAAGGATACGGCCTTAGAGGCGTTCAGGCATAATCCCACGGATGGTAGCTTCGCACCATCGCCCGCTCGAGCGAGTGCGTGAACCAAATGTCCGAACCTGCGGTTCCTCTCGTACTGAGCAGGATTACTATCGCAACGACCGGTCATCAGTAGGGTAAAACTAATCTGTCTCACGACGGTCTAAACCCAGCTCACGTTCCCTTTTTACGGGTGAACAATCCGACGCTTGGCGAATTCTGCTTCGCAATGATAGGAGGAGCCGACATCGAAGGATCAAAAAGCGACGTCGCTATGAACGCTTGGCCGCCACAAGCCAGTTATCCCTGTAGTAACTTTTCTGACACCTCTTGCTGAAAACTCTTCAAGCCAAAAGGATCAATAGGCCGTGCTTTCGCAGTCCCTATGCGTACTGAACATCGGAATCAAGCCAGCTTTTGCCCTTTTGCTCTACGCGAGGTTTCTGTCCTCGCTGAGCTGGCCTTAGGACACCTGCGTTATTCTTTGACAGATGTACCGCCCTAGTCAAACTCCCCGCCTGGCAGTGTCCTCGAATCGGATCACACGGGAGCGTTAAACGGCGACCGAAACGCGGCCAAGCCCATGACCGACCGAAACGAGAGAAAACCGCGCGAACGATCTCCCCAACGTTAACGGAACGATCAAGTATCGTGACACGCGAACGGAACGCCACTCTGCGTGCTTGGTTCTAGAATGCCATGACAGCCGAAACCTGTGTTAAAGGTACGGCGCACGCGTTCCGCCTTACCGAGTAAGTAAAGAAACGAGTGGTATTTCACCGGCGATGTTGCCATCTCCCACTTATGCTACACCTCTCATGTCTCCTTACAGTGCCAGACTAGAGTCAAGCTCAACAGGGTCTTCTTTCCCCGCTAATTTTTCCAAGCCAGTTCCCTTGGCAGTGCTAGATAGTGGGTAGGGACAGTGGGAATCTCGTTAATCCATTCATGCGCGTCATTAATTAGATGACGAGGACAGTAGGTTGCTATTATTGTAAATGTCTAAATATTTCACCTATTTAAATCAAAAGATAATTCACGTAGTTGATTCTTTAAGCAAGAATTAGTGAGCGGCAAATTTCAACTAGGTACTGAATTCACGTTTGGTTGGATTATTACCCTCAAACAACAATAAGATATCAATCTTTCCAAGTTTGCTAATTTTATGTCAAAATTTAATTAGATTCCTCATCTCTAGATGACAACTTCAAAAATTGTCAACACAATTTATTTACAAAATCATGAAAAAGTGATTTCTACTTTACAATTTTCTGATTTGCAATCTTTGTTCACTTGAAATTTATAATTAATAGCTCTTTCATTTTTAATTTTGTTGAAATTTTCATCTACGTTTGTGCATATATATTTTAAGTGTCTCCACGTTTTCTTGAGAGCTGACAAATTGGACAACTTGGCCTTAGTTTCTGATTTATAATCGCGATTATAGGAACCTGGGATCCTATTAAGTAGTATTTCTCTAAAAAATCTTTATAAACATTCAAGAGGTGAAACACAATTTACTTTACCTACATGCTCCATACTTGCTTTAAAATAAAGTTCAAATCGTGGTGGTGAATCAAAACTTGAAGATTGTGATGCACAATATAAATTGAACTTTGCGAATGTTATTTGATGGGATAAGAACCCTTTAGAAGATAAATAAAAGTTGCTCAAGTTTTTTGTGCTCTTCGCAATAATTAAATGAACAAGTTTAGAAGGTAAATTTACCAAAGAATAGTTATGTACATAATCTGGGTTCAATAACAACGAAGGCAGTTTGTTTATCAAACAAAAGAAACACATTCAATATTCATACATTCTTCCTTTCTATTTACCTGGAAGAATATCATCATCTAACACATGTCTGATCGGTATTCCAAATAAATGCCTTTCTAAGAAAATTGTGTCTCAATTCTTGACTCTGTTATAGCGTAAGCTTTATTTTCAATAATATGTTTTTTCGCATTGTAAATTAAATTGTATAAGAAGAATGCTTCACTGTTAACTATCACAGGAGGATAGCTCCTCGATTATTATTATAGAATCCTGTGTTCAGAATATCTCGACAATTTAGAATATCATCTTTCTATATTTGGTATCGCCAATATAAAATCGGCCAACAAGCAAAATGAAATAACTGAAATATCAGTTGTCAGTTAGTTGTCAAAACAAACGTTCTCAAAAACTTATTCTCCTGTTTTAAGAAATTGTTAGTAAATAATTTCATTATTTATTCCATATGGTATTACTCAAGCCTTAACCATTATGTTAAACCCTACACATTTTCCATTTAAATTTAATCCATTGATGTTAATCAAAGTTGACTTTTTTTAGAAATTATGTGTTATTCCTTATGAATTACTTCTGAAATAAATTGATGGCGCGTATGTAGTTGTTGAGTTTTTGAATGATGACCTAGTGTTCTAAAGTTTCACAGCATCTCTTGAATGTTGAAATTGTTAATATTTTAAATTAAGTTTTGGGAACAGTTGTAAATTACAGATGCTAGGTTACAACAAGTGTTCTGTTGTTTTTTTAAATTTGGATTCCCTTAGATACAGAATTTATTGCAGTTAATCAAGGCGGAATATTGTAACAATTACATTAATAACGAAATATATCTATTTCAGAGCTCTGATTTCAAATAGTGTTAATTAATCTTGAAATACTCGGAAATCAAGCCACATGAAAATTTCCCGTGGGCTTTTATTTTGCTGTATCAAAATATTACCAATTATATTTAAAGTTCACTTAAATAAAGTTAGGAGATAAGATATATTAACAAAACACCAAAATGTCTTAGAAACTGTAAAAAAAAATCCCGATTTGTATATATATCGAAAGTTAACCAAAGTTATACAATATTACAGAGTACAGAGAGTATTTAGTGTAAAATATCGTGTTATATATACCGCCCCTTTGGTTGACTGAATCAACGCACTACAACGCCGTATAATCAAATTGAGACATCCCTAATTAAAAATCGCTCCGTTATTTTCCTTCTTTCAAAAAAATCTTTGGTCACTGTGTTTTTCATTCTCTTCTACAATATGATTTATTCAATCAATTTTTGAAGATAATTTTTGCAATACCCTCAAAAATTATTTCTTTTTACAGAATGCAAATTTAAATAAAGTATCTAAGAACTCCATCTACATCCCAACGCATATGGAGAGTTACTACCACGATTTTAACATATTTTTGAAGCAAGTATGGAGCATACAGGTAAAGCAAGTAAATTGTGTCTCACTTCTTGAATGTCTATAAGAGCATAAACTTTCATTTCAATTATGATATACCTTATTACAGATATTTTAGAAGAATACTGCTTAATAGGATACAAGGCTCCGCGATGTTTGATTGTATATAATTACTTCTTTCCATGATCGGTATCGCGATTATATGATAACCGAATAAGCAGAACGAAAATACTACAACTTTAGTTCTCGATGATGTTGTCAGGGTTTTGTCAAAACATGCCTACTCCCAAGAAAATATGGAAACACTAAAAATATATATGCACTAAAGTAGATGAAAGTTTTAACAAAACTGCAACAGATAAATCTATTAATTATAAATTTCAACCCAACAAAGATTTCAAATCTTTATTTCCCCAGAAAATTGTGAAATAGAAATCACTATTTCATGATTTGGTTTATAAATTGTGTTAACATTATTTGAACTTGTCATCCAGACATGAAGAATCTAAATAATTTACGACATAAAATTATCAAATATGGAAAGATTGGTATATTAGTGTTGTTTGAGGGTGATAATTAAAGGTGAAGGAGAAAAATTCAGTGCATAGTTGAAATCTGTCGCTCACTTATTCAAGCTGAAAGAGTCAACTACGTGAATTTACTGTTGATTTAAAAAGGTGAAATATTTAAACAGTTACAAAAATAGCAACTTACCGTCTGAAGGTTTAGATTACGAGCCCTGCAAGTCACTGAAATCAAATCAGTTGCAGATCTCTCGTCGACATTTATTTTCGACAGGTAATTAATATGTGATAGGTGAGGGATAGCAACGAATTGTTTGTCAAAAAATAAAATAACATGTCAAATTACGTTTCTTTATGGCATATGTCAGAAGTATGTAGTAATTTATAAAAAAGTTGTCTTCTCTCAAGCATATTTGATTTGATTCTTACATTGTATTAATATAACACCCAATTGTGGTTCAGTTATATCTTTTCTTATAATTCGTTTTAATCCACTGTCTCAGCAAATTGACAGAGCAAAGGAATATCGTGATGATTTTTCAATTTGTTATAATATTTTTGATGGTAGAACTGTTTCGAATCAATCTCATCCTTGTATTTCAACCTACAGTGGATCACCATAAATGATATTCCCAAATATTTAAATATAACATAACTATACAAATAAAACTACTTTGTTTAACTTATGTCGATATTTTAATATTAATTTGGTGTTATAAAATGGTTTCGACACATTGCCGATTTTTTCAACATCCAAATATTCAGTGGAAAAATATACAGATATACACAATATAATTATTTATGAATCACATTTTCCGTCATAAATTACAGATTAAAATATAAGCAAAAACTACTACGGCACAATTCTAATATTATAATTACTATAAACATGCTTAATTCTCAGATGTTAGATGAGTTGAAACGTATGCCCATACCATGGAAAACTTTCCATAAAATGGAAGTACCTTCTTTATACACAGACAGATATGTGGAACTCCAACGGGAACATTCCTGTCCTCAGCCTTTTTGATAGAACTTTTGAAGACGGTTTCTTGGTATTGCTGTTTTCTCCTTTATTGTGACTTTTTCTTGACCTTTTTTCGGATTTCTTGCATATTTTTTCATATTTCATAGCCTCAGAGAAAATAGCACGTCCTCAATCTCCGGAGATCTATCTTTCAACACTCTAATCCGGAGATTGCATGCTTGCATGATATCCAACCCTGTGAATCCGACAGATACAAGAGACCTTGTCTCTTGGCTGTCTAGACCTCTGCGTCTCTTTTGAACATCTTTTCTTTACTATGTAGCGATTGTTACGTACCTCTTTAGTTTTCCCTTCTATTTTCCTAAACCTTTATGGTTAACTACTCTTAGGTCATGATCTTCGGATCATTGCCCGGAGAGGGGTTTTTAGTCGGTAAAGTCCGGCACTATGTCTTGTAGATTTCCCCCTTTTTGCTCCAATAAAAGAAAATCATAATTTATTCTGAAAACAAATCAATGTGTTATTTTATGAAGCCTTATTTTGTGTTTAGTTGGGAATTCCTGTAAATATAAATAATGAATTTAGCCAAAACTATTCCCTAAAAATAACAGTTTGGTACGATCGGTTTCATTTCTAGCATTACTGTACATAAGTATTTCTGCTAATTACAATTCTCAATGAGGAAGAACCTCATTAATAAAGAGAGAATATTTAACTATTAATTTTGAATTGAAGCGTAGGAGCAACTTCAGAAAGATGTGTTTCTTATGAAATAAAAGTCTGAACTGATTAGAGGTTTGTGGTAAACAAATAAAGAAAACTTTTTGGGCTACTTGATTTTATGAAAAATATTGTAATATGTAATACGGTAATAAATTGGATAATGATAAATTACCCATGTGGTGTGACAATGTCAACGAGGTGAGCAAGCAAGGAAACCCTTTACTGACAGAGAAGGAGGAAGTAAGCAGTTACTGAATATTGTCAATTCAGATATCTGCGGACCAATGCGAGTCAAATTCAGCGGTGGATCAAGATATCTTCTTACATTAATAGACGAATATAATAGGTGGTGCCAGGTTTTTTCCTTAAGTCAAAGAGAGAAGTTTTTGAAAAATTTAAGGAGTACAAAAGAACTGTCGAAAATAAACTGGTAATGAAATTAAGAGAGAATTAGCTGAGAAATTGAAGATCATAGATTGCAAGGTTTTTCTTTAGAATAGAAATTAATCAAAGTAAGAAAGGAGTAACACTAAAACAAAAAAAATATATTTTAGAGAAATTCAGAATGGTAGATTGCAATCCAATTAAAACACCGTATGACTGCCACTCAAAATTTAACAGAGATTTAAAACCACTAATGTACTCTAATGTAACCGATCAAAACTGGGGCTTTACAATAACTAGTTGTGTCGTTGGATGTGGTACCGCCTTCCTTTCTGCCAATAGAACCTGGATTTGAGCCTCCTTTTCCTTTTCTTATTTCACGATTCTTGTCTTTTAATAGGAACTTTAATAGGGTCACTAAATAAAAACGAAAATATCACCACCAACACTTTTCCGTAGTTGCTACCGAAACTTTGTTAAATGACGATCGTTACCTCTGCCATTGATAACGACAGAAAAGTCTCTTATTGTTAGCGACTTTTGTCAATTGTTCAAAGTGTGGGTAGCAACCAGGGAATATAGTTGAAAATTACAAATTTTTTTGAGTTGTTCGTCCTTCTTTTGTCTGAATTTAGTTATAATAGTTACCATAATCGAAAGAGAAGAGCTGTTAATTTGGCTTGTAACCTCGGTTACTAAACCAATAAACCATGTGTAGGGTCCGGAAAAAAGAAAAGCTAAGTGAAAAACTCAATAAAACGCAAAAGTCTGCTGACGTTTCCAGAGGTACCCGATTTTCTTAGGAATAAAATTTTAGAACTAGAATGTGAGATACAGAGAGTGAAAGAGTGCTTACAAAGCTTTGTCGTCTAAACTGGGGATACTATCGGTAAACTCTGATAGTACCCCTACTCCTAACGCTAATCCAAAATCTTTATCCCAACTAGCCACCCTTGCATCCCCTGCAAAGTCTCCCAGCTCCAAAACTCAGAAGACTTCTTGGAACTCGGTCACTCCCAAGGAGGTGATGTCGAAATTGCGATCCATTTATGGTTCAGTGTTGAAATTTATGTATATTGAATTGTATTAAAGTATTTTAGACCAAGTACCCTAAGAATTAGAAGAGCCTTCTCATAGAAAATAAACTCTTAAATTAGTATGGCAGAACTGGGTAGATAGAAATGGAATACAGGTTACAGTACTTTAAATCACAAACATTTATATAACCTTGTTATTAAAGTAATTATTTAACGTTTCTAATTGAATGAAATTATTTGGTAGCGCTTATGGCTAGCCGTCTCAGTCTCAGTTTCGGCTCGTATTTTTTGACAACTCACTGACAATCTTGACAACTGATCTTTGTGTAATTTTGTTTTGTTTGGTGTCCGATCCTATAATGCTCTTTGGCGAATTACAGAAAGAGGATATTTCAGTGCGAAAAATGGGATCATATAAATACTAATCAAGGAGATGACTCAGCTTACAAATTCCGATAATATGCATTCCTCAGTTAATTTAATGTTGTCTTGTTAACCCAAAGTAGTTTACCTGAAGCATTCTTCTCAAAAAAATCTAATTTACAGCGCAATTATAACACAACTTAAAACAAATAATGTTTCATCTTCTCTTGGGAATCCAATTGTAACTGATGCGATGACCTGTAGAAACTACACATAAACTGATAAAATTGTAATTTGAATTGTGCGTCTGTAGACAGTTAAGTTGTAATTTTAACACTAAATTCTTAAATATAAGTTTTTCTCCTGAAATAAAAAATTCTTTTAAGAAAAATTAACAGGTTATGGAGCCAGAAAAGCCCAGGGAAGCCGAGAATGGTTTACTTACTGAGAAAAGTAATGAAGTAAACCTAAAACGTCAATACGACAATTGAAAAGTGTTTTCTCGTAATATCTGGAATAAGGGTTCTTAAATTGTCAGCAAACAATCAATTGGCATTAATTGAAAAGTTAACCGGCCGAGATAATTACGTAACGTGGCGATTTGCTTTAAAATCATACCTACAGCAAGAGGAGTTGTGAAACTGCATAGACCCCACCACATGTGTCATTGTGGACACAAAACGAGACACAAAGGCAAAAACTAAGATAAATTTACTAGTTGACTCAATAAATTACGTGCACATACAAGAGAGTAGTACTGCAAAAGAAATATGGGATACGTTTTCATAAGTATTTGATGACTCTTGGTTGACACGCTGTGATGGGCTGCTGCGTGATCTCTATAATTCTTCACTTACTCTATGTCAAAACGTAGAGAAATATGTGAGCAAAATTATGTGTATTGCTCACAAGCTGAGAAACATTGGTTTCGCAGTTGACGATGAATGGCTAGTTACATTGCAACTCTCCGGTCTACCAGAGTCCTCCTATCAACCAGTGATTATTGCTATTGAAAGCTCCGGCATGAAGATAACTTCAATTTATGTGAAATCAAAACTATCACAAGATGTTAAACAACCTGAAAGTGACTCAACTGTATTCTCAGTCAACAATACCAACCACAAGAAACAAAGTAAGTAAGGGTGCTACACTTGTAATAAGTAAGGTCATAAAAGTCCTCAAATGCAAATCCAGGACCAAGAATGTTCAACAAAAAGCAAGTAGTTCATCATATGCTGTTGTGTTTGAGGCAACATCCAGCCAAAATGACCCATGGCAAGTGGCTTCCGGTGCATCGTCACACATGACAAGACGTAAGAACATGCTTGAAAATATGACTCTGTCATACATAAAATCAGAGTCGCAGACAACAAAGTATAGGTTGGACCATTATGACGATGAAGGTCAAAACAAAAAGGTGCTTTTTCCAAAAGTATTATGTGTTCCTAAACTGGCAACAGATTTATTGTCTCTAAGTCAGATTATTTGCGGTGGTCGCCAAGTAAAACTTGACGGAACAGGCTGTGTTATGTGAGGGTCGACTGGAATAGTATTAGGACTAGCATTAGTCTTTTCAAATCTGTTTAAAATTTGTTCCACATAAATACTAAAACTTTCTATTTGCATTCCCAAAAAATTACTTGGGGTTTCCATTATTTTAATTCCAATATGTGTTTTTCAGTTTTTTTTTTAAATTAATTTAGTTCTGATTCATCAATTGAGAATAACAGGCCATCATCAACATAGGCACAACTAGCATTTCTTCTTACTGAAATCAAATTTACTTGAAAGAAGGCAACTTTTTTTAAATTACATATTTCGAATATGGTTTAATTGGACATTGGATGTTTTGTTTATATTGTAACGTCTGGCATATGTCACAAGGAAACGTATTCTTAGCAACATAAATGTTATTTTCTTTTATTTGATAAACAAAATTCTTTCGTTTCGTGATTTCCGTGATTTTTCAGGACTCGTAATCGAAACCTTCAAACAAAAAGTTGCCATTATTGTAATTGTTTAAAAATTTCACTTTTTTAAATCAACAGTAAATTATCGTGGTTGATTCTTTCAGCTTGAATTAGTGAGCGACAATTTTTCTCTTTCACTTTTGGTTGGGTTATCACTCTCCCACAACACTAAGATACCAATGTTTCCATATTTGCTAATTTTATGACGAAAATTATTTAGATTCCTCATGTCTGGATGACAAGTTCAAATAATGTCAACACAACTTTTAAACCAAATCATGAAATATTGATTTCTATTCTACAATTTTCTGCGTAAAGATTTGCAATCTTTTTACAGTAAAAATTTATAAGTAATAGCATTCTTTTGTTGATTTATTACATATATATTTTTAGTGTCTCCACGTTTTCTTGAGAGTTGCTATCGAGTACGCACGTTTTGACAACTTTCTGACAACTTAGTCAACTAATGTTGAAGTATTTCCGTTCTGGTTAATTGCTGATCTTATAATCGCGATACCGATTATAAAAAGAGGTTATTTTATACGACAAAGCATCGCAGAACCTGGAATCCTATTAACCATTATTTTTCTAAAAATCTACTTTATAGTGCAACAAGGGCAACATAATTAAAAGGAACGCTTACGAAATTATAGACATTCAAGAAGTGAGACACGATTACTTGTTTTACTTATATGTTCCATACTTGCTTTAAAAATATATTAAAATCGTGGTAGTAACTCTCGATATGCGTTGAGTTGTAAATGGAGTTCTTAGGATGCTTTATTTAAATTTGCAATTTGTAATAAGAAATAATTTTTGAGGGTATTAGAGAGTTTGATGAATAACCCGAAAAGTTTTGACAATGACAGAATATGGAAGGGCGTGACAACTAAGTTGACTTATTAATTACTAGTCAATAATAGTTGATGTTAACAGAGAAATGGAAAGATCAACTATTTCTACACATTATTTCTTCTTCAACCATAACGCATACTTTAAGCTGGAATTTATATGCTAAATTACTGTCCATCCCATCTAAAAATTGTTCTGCAATCAGTGCACCAGAATATTCACCAGTTTTTCTTTTACATTTACGCAAATTTATTTTAGTTTGAGCCAAACCAACTTTTCTAGATAAACTACCGCCTAATCTGTTACACATTTCTAAATTTCAAACATATTACATTAAAACCTTTTATGTAAAGTGTAACTTTCGAAAATAATGTTGATTTATTTTTTTTTAAAAACTAATCACTTTACATTACAATCGTTATGATTATCTACAGTGGAAAACTTACTTGACAACTCCAGCCCAGTTAGTTCAGCAAACAATAAATCATGGCAGAATCTATCAGATGCCTTTTAAAAGTCTGTATAAACAACATAAACCTGTAAATGATTTTCAAGAGCAACAACTGTCGAATTGTTATAAATAAGAAGGTTGGTCGCAGAAGATTTACATTTGCGAAATCCATGTTGACTCTCATTTATAATATTTTGGAACTATTTTGAAAATGAATTTTTTTGGACAATTATGGAATACAAAACATTTTTCATACAGGCCTAAATTTTTTACAAGTAAACTATCTCCATTCTTTAAGGTAGGTGTAATAAATGATTTTTTCTGTACATTAGGAAATAAAGCACATTTTAAAAACAAGTTAAATTTCATGGTTAGAGGCTTTGTTAAGGATAATCCACAATTCATTCAATGCTGTAGAAGGAATATCATAAGGACCTCTATTACTAGATAAATCTGACTTCTGAGTTCATTAAAAACATCAATCTGGAAAAAATTATTATTATTTTTTGAATATAAACCAAAATATTTTCATGACAAAACGATATTGCTTAAATTTGTGTTTGCATTGAAAGCTAAAAAACGAAACAAACAGCTCACGTGTAAAGACTAAATACTTATTTCTTTTGTAGTTTTCGTCTTTTCAACGACGAAATTGTAAGTTACTAAATAATTGTTCAAGTTCAGTTTTGAAATCAAATTACATTTTGTACATATTCAGGTTCCAACAGCAATGAAGGCGATATGTTTATTAATCAAAAATAAAACATACTTCTGTTGTCTGAAGAATATGCAATGCTTTAATACAATTCAATATACATAAATTTGAACACTAAGGAAATCGGGTACCTCAGGAAACGTCGGCAGACATTTGGTTTTTATTGAGATTTTCACTTAGCTTGTCTCTTTTCCGGACACTACACATAGTTCACACACATAGTTTATTGATTTAGTAACCGAAGTTACCAGCCAAATTAACAACTCTCCTCTTTCGAATATGGTAACTGAATTGGTCTGAATTTAGTTAGTTACTAAATTCAGACAAATAAAAAAATTTGTTTACCTGGTTGGTAACCTTGGTTACCAATCCAAGAAACAACTGAATTAAGTTTAGGTTTTCGTACTATAAACAGTTTAATAACTGAATTAGCGGTCATGAAATAAGTAAACAGCAAGCGTGCCTGCAAGAAGTTTGAGTGCTTCAGAGTCCTATTGGGGCCACACGGCACATCGCCAGTTTCATTTCAGAAGACGTTCCTATTAAGAGACAAAAACCGTGAAATAAGAAAATGAAAAGGCGGCTCAAATCCAGGTTCGATTGTCAGAAAGACACAGCTAATTATTGTAAAGCCCCAGTTTTGATCGGCTGGATTAGAGTACATTAGAGTACCAATTAATTCTCTGTATCGTGTGGAGTCTTTGAACATTTTTAAATCTCTGTTAACTTTCTAAAATATATTTTTTTTGTTTAAGTGTTACTCTTTTCTTACTTTGGTTAATTTCTATTCCAAAAAAAACCTAGCATTCTTTGATCTTCAATTTCTCAGCTAATTCTCTCTTACTTTCATTACCAGTTCGTTTTTCAGCAGTTCTTTTGTACTCCTTAAATTTTTCAAGAATTCAATTTTTCAATTTTCCTTTTGACATGAGAAAATACACCTTGCACCATCCACTATTATCGTCTATAAATGTTCGAAGATATCTTGATCCACCTCTGGTTCTAACTCGCTTTGGTCCGCAGATGTCTGAATGAACAATATTCAGTAA
Organism: Aethina tumida; assembly: GCF_024364675.1. NCBI lineage: Eukaryota > Metazoa > Arthropoda > Insecta > Coleoptera > Nitidulidae > Aethina > Aethina tumida. The sequence continues at coordinate 28,204,254 of NC_065435.1, forward strand.
CTGCTTACTTCTTAATTATCTGGCAGTAAAGGGTGTCCTTGCATATTTACCTCATTGATATGTGCCACACCACGTGGGTAATTTATCGTTATCCAATTTTATTTATACTTAATCAAATAATATAAAATATATAAAATATATAAAATAATTGTTTCAAAAGTGCCATACATCTTTGGAAATTTCGCATCCTTTGATACTCTTGAGGTCCGATGGGCTTATGCATAGGATTATGTCCGCATTTACCTTTTTATCTTATTTACATCCACGTTTTAAGCGCTGATTCACTTTTTTTGTCACCCTGACATCTAACTGACTTTGATACTTCATTAACGAAATTCCAGGTATCGATTTTGGTAAGTAACGCCTCTACCTGAATCCGCCTCGTGTCGAAATTTTCTTTGGATAGAAGTTCAATTCTTGTACCACAGATCGCCATCTCGAGTCCCATGTTTCGATAGTATGGACCTACCTTATAACTCATCCTACATCTGAGAATTAAGCTTGTTTATTCCAATTATAATTTTAGAATAGTGCCGAAGTAATTCTTCCTTAAAATTTAATCTGTACTGTAATCAGTAAATGTGTTTCCTAAAAAATTATGTCGCATATATCTTTTAAGTACTTCTTTCCACTAACTAATTGGAGGTTAAAATTAATTAAATTAACCACAAAACTTAAACAAAGTAGTTTCATTTGGAAAGTTATATTATATTTAAATATTTGGGAACCACATTTATAGTCATTTAGTGTAAGTTGAAATATAAGGATGAAATTGATTCGGAACAGTTCTACCATTAAAGTTATTATAACTCATCTCGACATTTCTTTGCTCTGTCAATTTGTTGACACTGTGGATTCAAACGAATAGAATTATAACAAAAAATATAACTGAACCACAATTTGATGTAATATTAATACAATATAAGATCAAATCAAATTTACTTGAAAGAAGACAACGTGATTCCAAACCACATATTTCGAATTAGGTTTTATTGTATTAACCATAACTCTTGCCTATAATTGCACAGGCTGACATACATCATAAGGTGACGTAATCTTAGCAACATAAATGTTATTTTCTCTTATTTGACTAACAATCTTCCTTCGTTGCTACTGAAACAGGAAAGATTGCAAAATATCACTCAATACAACACTCACTCCAAAATGTTTGTTTAATTTTGTAAGTACTAATTAATTAAAATTTTATTTTTGTGTATATACATCAGGCAAGTTACTTGTTTTCAATTTCATCCCCCACGTCTCTTAGTAGCAAAATATATTTCTGCATTTAAGTATAAAGTTAATGAAAACAATTTCTATTCACATGTTAATTATCTGTCAGATTCACAGACAGTATTCCTTTGATGGAAAATAAATGTCGTCGAGACATCTACAACTGATTTGATTTCAGTGACTCGTAATCGGAACCTTCGGACAGTAGGTTCCTATTATTGTAACTGTTTAAACATGTCACCTTTTTAAATCAAAAAATAATTCACGTAGTTGATTCTTTAAGCAAGAATTAGTGAGCGGCAAATTTCAACTAGGTACTGAATTTCTCTCTTTCACGTTTGGTTGGATTATCACCTCAAACAACTCTAAGATACCAATCTTTCTAATTTTGCTAATTTTATGTCAAAATTTATTTAGATTCCTCATGTCTAGATGACAAGTTCAAATAATGACAACACAATTTATAAACAAATTCAAATCACAATTTTCTGTGTAAAAATTTGCAATCTTTGTTGAGTTGAAATTTATAATTAATAGCTCATTCGTAATTTTGATGAAATTTTCATCTACTTTATTGCATATATATTTTAAGTGTCTCCACGTTTTCTTGAGAGCTCTTAACCGCTACGCACGTTTTGACAACTTGCTGACAAATTAGACTACTTGGGCATGTTGGGATATTTTCATTCTAATTAGTTGCTAATCTTATAATCGCGATTATAGGAACCTGGGATCATTTTAAGTAGTATTTTTCTAAAAAAACTACTTTACCGTGCAATAAGGTATAACATAACTGAAAAGAAAGATAAACATTCAAGAGGTGACACACAATTTACTTGGTTTATCTATATGCTATATGCAGAATCTTAACATGTACTACATGTCTGATCGGTATTCTAAATAAATGATTTTCCAAGTAAATTGGGTCTCAATTCTTGACTCTGTTATAGCGTAAGCTTTATTTTCAAGAATAAGATATTTTTTCGCATTGTAAATTAAATTATATCAGCAGAATGCTACACAGTTAACTGTGACAGGAAAATAGCTCCTCGATTATTATTATAGGATCCTGTGTTCAGAATATCTCGACAATTTAGAAGAACAACTTTGTGTACTTGGTAAGGCCATTATAAAATCGTCCAACAAGCAAAATGAAATAACTCCAACATCAGTTGACAGTTAGTTGTCAAAACACACGTACAGAACCAGAGTTCTCAAAAACTTATTCTCTCGTTTTAAGAAATTGTAAATAAATAATTTCATTATTTACTCCAAATAGTATTATTCAAGTCTTAACCGTTAATTTAAACCACACACATTTTCCATTTAAATTTGATCCACTGATGTTAATCATCAAATTTGACTTTCCTTAGAAATTATGTGTTATTCCTTATGAATTACATCTGAAATAAATTAATGGCGCGTATGTTGTTGTTGATTTTTTGAATGGTGAGACACCTACTGTTCTAAAGTTTCACAGCATCTTTTGAATGTTGAAATTGATAATATTTTAAATTAAGTTTTGTGAACAGTTGTAAATTACAGATGCTAGGTTACAACAAGTGTTCTATTGTTTTTTTAAATTTGGATTCCCTTAGATACAGAATTTATTGCAGTTAATCAAGGCGGAATATTGTAACAATTACATTAATAACGAAATATATCTATTTCAGAGCTCTGATTTCAAATAGTGTTAATTAATCATGAAATACTCGGAAATCAAGCCACATGAAAATTTCCCGTGGGCTTTTATTTTGCTGTATCAAAATATTACCAATTATATTTAAAGTTCACTTAAATAAAGTTAGGAGATAAGATATATTAACAAAACACCAAAATGTCTTAGAAACTGTAAAAAAGAAATCCCGATTTGTATATATATCGAAAGTTAACCAAAGTTATACAATATTACAGAGTACAGAGAGTATTTAGTGTAAAATATCGTGTTATATATACCGCCCCTTTGGTTGACTGAATCAACGCACTACAACGCCGTATAATCAAATTGAGACATCTATATTAAACATCGCTCCGTTATTTTCCTTCTTTCAAAAAAATCTTTGGTCACTGTGTTTTTCATTCTCTTCTACAATATGATTTATTCAATCAATTTTCGAAGATAATTTTTGCAATACCCTCAAAAATTATTTCTTTTTACAGAATGCAAATTTAAATAAAGTATCTAAGAACTCCATCTACATCCCAACGCATATGGAGAGTTACTACCACGATTTTAACATATTTTTGAAGCAAGTATGGAGCATACAGGTAAAGCAAGTAAATTGTGTCTCACTTCTTGAATGTCTATAAGAGCATAAACTTTCATTTCAATTATGATATACCTTATTACAGATATTTTAGAAGAGTACTGCTTAATAGGATACAAGGCTCCGCGATGATTGATTGTATATAATTACTTCTTTCCATGATCGGTATCGCGATTATATGATAACCGAATAAGCAGAACGAAAATACTACAACTTTAGTTCTCGATGATGTTGTCGGTGTTTTGTCAAAACATGCCTACTCCCAAGAAAATATGGAAACACTAAAAATATATATGCACTAAAGTAGATGAAAGTTTAAACAAAACTGCAACAGATAAATCTATTAATTATAAATTTCAACCCAACAAAGATTTCAAATCTTTATTTCCCCAGAAAATTGTGAAATAGAAATCACTATTTCATGATTTGGTTTATAAATTGTGTTAACATTATTTGAACTTGTCATCCAGACATGAAGAATCTAAATAATTTACGACATAAAATTATCAAATATGGAAAGATTGGTATATTAGTGTTGTTTGAGGGTGATAATTAAAGGTGAAGGAGAAAAATTCAGTGCATAGTTGAAATCTGTCGCTCACTTATTCAAGCTGAAAGAATCAACTACGTGAATTTACTGTTGATTTAAAAAGGTGAAATATTTAAACAGTTACAAAAATAGCAACTTACCGTCTGAAGGTTTAGATTACGAGCCCTGCAAGTCACTGAAATCAAATCAGTTGCAGATCTCTCGTCGACATTTATTTTCGACAGGTAATTAATATGTGAAACGAAATTGTTTTTGTTAACTTTGTTAATTTTATATTTCCATTAGAATAGATTGCTGCTAAGAGAAGTTTCAACTACTATAAGGTGAGGAATAGAATTGAAAACAAATAAAATTTTAATTAATTTGTAATTAAAAAATAAAACGAGTGTGTGTGATTGAGTGACATTTTGCAAACAAGTATCAATAGCAACGAATTGTTTGTCAAAAAATAAAATAACATGTCAAATTACGTTTCTTTATGGCATATGTCAGAACTATGTAGTAATTTATAAAAAAGTTGTCTTCTCTCAAGCATATTTGATTTGATTCTTACATTGTATTAATATAACACCCAATTGTGGTTCAGTTATATCTTTTCTTATAATTCGTTTTAATCCACTGTCTCAGCAAATTGACAGAGCAAAGGAATATCGTGATGATTTTTCAATTTGTTATAATATTTTTGATGGTAGAACTGTTTCGAATCAATCTCATCCTTGTATTTCAACCTACAGTGGATGACCATAAATGAGATTCCCAAAAATTTAAATATAACATAACTTTACAAATAAAACTACTTTGTTTAACTTATGTCGATATTTTAATATTAGTTTGGTGTTATAAAATGGTTTCGACACATTGCCGATTTTTTCAACATCCAATTATTCAGTGAAAAAATATACAGATATACACAATATAATTATTTATGAATCACATTTTCCGTCATAAATTACAGATTAAAATATAAGTAAAAACTACTACGGCACAATTCTAATATTATAATTACTATAAACATGCTTAATTCTCAGATGTTATGGTTAACTACTCTTAGGTCATGATCTTCGGATCATTGCCCGGAGAGGGGTTTTTAGTCGGTAAAGTCCGGCACTACGTCTTGTAGATTCCCCCTCTTTGCTCCAATAAAAAAATAATCATAATTTATTCTGAAAACAAATCAATGTGTTATTTTATGGAGCCTTATTCTGTGTTTAGTTGGGAATTCCTGTAAATATAAATAATGAATTTAGCCAAAACTATTCCCTAAAAATAAAAGTTTGGTAAGATCGGTTTCATTTCTAGCACTACTGTACATAAGTATTTCTGCTAATTACAATTCTCAATGAGGAAGAACCTCATTAATAAAGAGGGAATATTTAACTATTAATTTTGAATTGAAGCGTAGGAGCAACTTCAGAAAGATGTGTTTCTTATGAAATAAAAGTCTGAACTGATTAGAGTTTTGTTGTAAACAAATAAAGAAAACTTTTTGGGCTACTTGATTTTATGAAAAATATTGTAATATGTTTATATACAACGAAATTCAAATGTCTACAAGTGAATAATGCATAGAAATTCAAACAAAATGGTCCTGTGGCATAGACAACTAGAGTACCTACATTATAAAGGCGTACAGGATTTGTACAGAAAGCGACTGGTACACGGTAATAAATCGGATAATGATAAATTACCCATGTGGTGTGACAATGTCAACGAGGTAAGCAAGCAAGGAAACCCTTTACTGACAGAGAAGGAAGAAGTAAGTAGTTACTGAATATTGTTCATTCAGATATCTGCGGACCAATGCGAGTCAGATTCAGCGGTGGATCAAGATATCTTCTTACATCAATAGATGATTATAATAGGTGGTTCCAGGTTTTTTCCTTAAGTCAAAGAGAGAAGTTTTTGAAAAATTTAAGGAGTACAAAAGAGCTCTCAAAAAACTAACTGGTAATGAAATTAAAAGAGAATTAGCTGAGAAATTGAAGATCAAAGATTGCTAGGTTTTTCTTTAGAATAGAAATTAACCAAAGTAAGAAAGGAGTAACACTTAAACAAAAAAAATATGTTTTAGAGAAATTCAGAATGGTGGATTGCAATCCAATTAAAACACTGTATGACTGCAACTCAAAATTTAACAGAGATTTAAAACCATTCAAAGACCTCACACGATACAGAGAATTAATTGGTACTCTAATGTACTCTAATGTAACCGGCTTTACAATAATTAGCTGTGTCATTGGATGTGGTACCGCCTTCCATTCTGCCAATAGAACCTGTATTTGAGCCTCCTTTTCCTTTTCTTATTTCACTGTTAGGAACTTTAATAGGGTCACTAAATAAAAACGAAAATGTCACTACCAACACTTTTCCGCAGTTGCTACCGAAACTTGGTTAAATGACGATCGTTACCTCTGCCATTGATAACTACAGAAAAGTCTCTTATTGTTAGCGACTTTTGTCAATTATTCAAAGTGTGGGCAAGGTAGCAACCAGGGAATATTGTTGATAGTAACAATTTTTGTTTGAGTTGTTCGTCCTTCTTCTGTCTGAATTTAGTTATAAAAGTTACCATAATCGAAAGAGAAGAGTTGTTAATTTGGCTTGTAACCTCGGTTACTAAACCAATAAACTATGTGTAGGGTC